>NC_031990.1:41252907-41280729 GCF_001879085.1 Nicotiana attenuata
CTCGGTATTCTATTCACCCGGGCACCACGAAGATGTATCAGGACTTGCGGCAGCATTATTGGTGCCGTAGGATGAAGAAGGACATTGTTGCGATGTGGCTCGGTGCCTGAACTGTCAGCAGGTCAAGTATGAGCATCACAGACCCGGTGGTTTGTTTCAGAGGATTGAGCTCCCCGAGTGGAAGTGGGAGAGGATTACCATGGATTTGATTACTGGACTTCCGCTGACTCGGAAGAAGTTTGATGCTATTTGGGTCACTATTGATAGGCTGACCAAGTCAGCGCATTTCATTCCAGTGGCAGTCTCCTATTCATCCGAGAGGTTAGCTGAGATTTATATCCGGGAGATTGTTCGCCTTCATGGAGTGCCGGTATCCATCATTTCGGATCGGGGTACGCAGTTTACCTCGCGCTTCTGGAGAGCGGTTCAGCATGAGTTAGGTACCCAGGTTCAGTTGAGCACAGCGTTCCATCCTCAGACGGACGGTCAGTCCGAGCGGACTATTCAGATTTTGGAGGATATGCTCCGGGCTCGTGTTATTGACTTTGGAGGTTCATGGGATCAGTTCTTGCCTTTAGCAGAGTTTGCCTACAATAACAGCTACCAGTCGAGCATCCGGATGGCTCCTTATGAGGCCTTATATGGTAGGCGGTGTCGGTCTCCGATTGGATGGTTCGAGCCGGGAGAGGCTCGGTTGATAGGTACAGATTTAGTTCAGGAGGCCTTGGAGAAGGTCAAGGTCATTCAGGACAGACTTCGTTCAGCTCAGTCTAGGCAAAAGAGCTATGCTGATCGTAAGGTTCGAGATGTAGCTTTCATGGTTGGTGAGCGGGTATTGCTCCGGGTGTCGCCTATGAAGGGCGTGATGAGGTTCGGAAAAAAGGGCAAGCTTAGCCCTGGGTACATTGGTCCGTTTGAGATTCTTGATCGAGTGGGAGAGGTGGCTTATAGACTTGCATTGCCACCTAGCTTATCAGCCGTGCACCCAGTTTTTCATGTGTCTATGCTTCGGAGGAATCACGGCGATCCTACCCATGTATTAAACTTCAGCACTGTCCAGTTGGACAAAGATTTATCTTATGAGGAGGAGCCGGTAGCCATTCTAGACCGGCAGGTCCGTCAATTGAGATCTAGGAGTTTTCCCTCTGTTCGTGTTCAGTGGAGAGGTCAGCCCCCTGAGGCCTCGACCTCGGAGTCCGAGTCCGATATGCGGAGCCGTTATCCATATCTGTTCCTCGACGCAGGTACTTCTTTCTTTTGTCCGTTCTAGGACGAACAGTTGTTTTAGAGGTGGAGGATGTGACGACCCAAAGGGTCATCACCAATTTCCTCATCCATTCCGCGCTTTCGAGGCCTTAAAAACCTTATTTTTTTACTTGCCTCGATTTGCGTGCGCAGTCCGGGCGCGTAGCTGGAAAGCTGTTATGTTGAAATATGTGAATTCCGTGAAAAATTTGAAGAATTTTGATATTAATATGATTATAGTTGATTTTGGTCAACATATTTGGTAAACGGACCCGGACCCGAGATTGGACGGTCCCGGAAGGTCCGTAGAAAAATATGGGACTCGGGCATGTGCCCGGAATCGAATTCCGAGGCCTAGAGCCCGAGATATGAATTTTTCCGTGAAATTATTTTTCTGAAATTATTAAGAAAAATGGAAATGAAAATTGATTAAAAGACTATGGTATCGGGCTCGTATTTTGGTTCCGACGCCCGGTACAACTCTTAAATATGTGTTAAGCACTTTCTGTAAAGTTTGGTCGAAATCGGACGTCGTTTGACGTGTTTCGGACTATAAGTTCCAAGTTTGAAAGTTTATGAAGTTTAGAAGAAAAATCATGTGTTTTGAGGCTTGATTCAATGATTTTGATGTTAGTTTGGCGATTTGATCGCACGAGCAAGTCCGTAGGATGTTTTTGAGGTTGTATGCATGTTTGGTTTGGAGCCCCGAGGGCTCTGGTGAGTTTGGATAGGCATCGGATTGCATTTCTCATGTTTTAAAAATCTGGTATGCTGGCTTCTGCAATTTTCGCAAATGCGAAGGGAAGACTCGCAATTGCGAGCTCGCAAATGCGAGCATTGCTTTGCAATTGCGAAGTCTGGAAAAATGGGGCACTGTCGCAAATGCGATCAACACTTCGCAAATGCGAAGTCTGGGGAAAAGGCTTGGGATCGCAAATGCGATCCATTGGCTCGCAAATGCGAGGTGGCCCTGGTCGCAAATGCGATCGAATGTTCGCAAAAGCAAAACCTGGCCACCAGACATGGGTTCGCAAATGCGAACTAAGAATGTCGCAATTCCCAGCCCTGGTTTGTTCACAATTTCGAACCATGGTTCGCAATTCCCATATCCGTGGCCCAGCAAATTTTATACTTAGTCGAATTTTCATCACTTTTCACCATTCTTTCAAAACCCAAACACCATAGGCGATTTTTCAAGAGCAAACTTCATCCCAAATCATTTGTAAGTTGATTTTTACTCAATTCTTTCAACTTTTAACATCATTAAACATGTTTTCCACTTGAAATCAAGGATTTTCATGGGTGAAATTGGGGTTTTTGGGTGGAACCTAGGTTTTCCATAAATTGGGGAGTTGGACCTCGATTTAATGTCCGATTTCAAAACAAATTATATATTTGAACTCGTGGGGGAATGGGTAACCGGATTTTGGTTCAAACCTCGAGTTTTGACCACGTGGGCCTGGGGGCAATTTTGGAATTTTTGGAAAAAACTTGGGAAAATCATTTTTATGCATTCATATTGATTCATATAGTGTTTGTTAAAGTAGTTGAACAATTTGTGATTAGATTCGAGCGAATTGGAGGTGGAACCGCGAGGTAAAGCGATAGTTGAGGATTAAGTGGATTTCAAGGCTTTGAGGTAAGTGTTTGGTTTAACCCTAGCTTGAGGGAATAGGAGTTGAGTCTTGTTGCTAACTGCTATGTGATCGAGTACGATGTATAGGCATGATGACGAGTATCTATACATTGGTGTCTAGCATGACCGTGAGTCCTTATAACGTGATTATCATGACTTGGTTGTGAACTCCGTGTTTATTGGAGGATTTCTATATGTTGTGAATAGCATGTGAACGGTAATATGATCATTTGATTTTCCTGGGAGCATAGGCTCGAATTGTGATACGAATATTGAAATCATACGAAATGACTTGATTCTTCGGAGCGTTGGCTCAAAATAGTAGAGTGAATTATAAGATAAGAAAAGTAAGAAAGAGAAAGCGTTGTTGGTTATTCCCTTGCCGGGATGTTTGTCAAATATTTACTTATTTTTATGCCCCTTAATTGTGACTGTTGTTTGGGGAGTCGGACTAATAAATGATATTGAGGATCGGGTTGCGCGCCACAACAATGATACATGATAAATGATATTGAGGATCGGGTTGCGCGCCGCAACAATGATACATGATAAATGATATTGAGGATCGGGTTGCGCGCCGCAACAATGATACATGATAAATGATATGGGTCGGTTTTCACGCCGCAACAGTGGTATTTGTGGAGTGGGTTGCACGCCGCAACAATAGTAATTATGGAGCGGGTTGCACGCCGCAACAGTTATTGAGGCTATGTGTTTGTATTTGAGTATTGATTCTCTGTTCATTGTGAACCTAAGCTGTTTTAGTTGTTACTCTGGATTGCTGTTAATATTGTATCTCCCCTTAGCATGTCTCCCTCCCCTTGTTGTTAATTACTTGATATTCGATTCCCGCTGTATATTATAACTGCACAGGTTTATGTGATGTCCGGTCTAGCCTCGTCACTACTTCGCCGGGGTTAGGCTAGACACTTACCAGCACATGGGGTCGGTTGTGCTGATGGTACACTTCTGTGCATTTTTGCACAGGTCCAGGTTTTGAGGAGCAGCAGCAGCAGTAGTTCGGGAGCAGACTTTCCTATTCACGAGACTGAGGTAGCCTTGCAGGCGTCCGCAGGCCCGGCGTCTCTTCTTTATATTGTCCTTGTGACTATTGCCTCATTGTTTTCGAGACAGACAGCTGTTATATTTCTTTCAAACCTTTGTATTTAGTTTATTCTTAGTGGGTCGTGAGTAATGTGACACCAAATCTTGGGTAGAGGCTATTGTTGACTATTCCGCGTTTTGATTCAGACTTATGAATTAGACTTCCGCTATTATTATTATTAAATTTCATGTTCTACATTGATGCTATAAACTGTTAAAAATAATTGCTTAATGATGGGAAGGTAAATAAGTTGGCTTGCCTAGCTACCACGAGTAGGCGCCATCACGACTCCGGTGGTGGGAAAATCCAGGTCGTGACATACGCCCAGGTCCTAAATCACGATACAGATCCACCGGGAGCATCAAAATACGGATCTGGGTCTGGTTGCTCAAAACGTTGACCGAAGTCAACTCAAATTATTTTTAAAGGCAAAAATTCTTATTTTTATCAATTTTTAACATATAAGCCTTCCGGAAAAACACCCGGACCGTGCACGCAAATCGAGAAAGGCTAGAATGAGATATTTAAGGTTTCAGTGGGTGAGATATATATATATATANAATCAAAGATTTTCATGGGTGAAATTGGAATTTTTGGGTAGAAACTAGGTTTTCTATAAATTGGGGAGTTGGACCTCGATTTGAGGTCCGATTTCAAAATAAATTATATATTTGAACTCGTGGGGGAATGGGTAACCAGATTTTGGTTCGAACCTCGAGTTTTGACCACGTGGGCCCGGGGGCAATTTTGGAATTTTTGGGAAAAACTTGGGAAACTCATTTTTCATGCATTCAAATTGATTCATATAATGTTTATTAAAGTAATTGAGCAATGTGTGATTAGATTCGAGCGAATTGGAGGTGGAACCGCGAGGTAAAGCGATAGTTGAGGATTAAGTGGATTTCAAGGCTTTGAGGTAAGTGTTTGGTTTAACCCTAGCTTGAGGGAATAGGAGTTGAGTCTTGTTGCTAACTGCTATGTGATCGAGTACGATGTATAGGCATGATGACGAGTATCTATACATTGGTGTCTAGCATGACCGTGAGTCCTTATAATGTGATTATCATGAACTTATTGTGAATTTCATGTTTATTGGAGTATTTCCATATATTGTGAATAACATGTGAATGGTGATATGATAATTTGATTCCTAGGAGCATTGGCTCGAACTCTGATACGAATATTGAAAGTATATGAAATGACTTGATTCAGTGAGGAGCGTCGGCTCCAGTTGTAGAACGATTTGCGAAAGTATAAGTGATAATTGAACCTCTGGAGCATCTGCTCGAGTTGTGAAAAAGAATTGTAAAGTAAAAGCGAGAAAGAGGAGAGATCATTATGTTGCCTCTTGGTGGGCTATTGTTGGGTTGTGATTCCTCTGTATTGTGTTCTTAACGGATACTAGGGTCGCTCAGGTTAATGTTTCCTTGTGTCATATGATGACTATAGTTATAGATGGGTTGGTTGGGTGTGGTAGTCGGTTAGATATAGCTGAGGTGGTCAAGTGTGGTAATAGGTTGGTTATAGCTGTGGTAGTTAGATGTTGGAACTAATGTGGTGGTTAGATGTTGGAACTAATGTGGTTATAGTAATCCCCCTGCCAGAATATTTGAGATGATGTTTTGTTCCCTTACTGGGAAGTCGTTATATTGTTGTTTGTGACGGAATATGAGATAAGAAATTTCTTGGAGCTTGGGCTCCAGTGATATCGTGAGATAAGAAAAGTAAGAAAGAGAAAACGTTGTTGATTATTCCCTTGCCGGGACGTCTGGTTGAACTTGTTGGATTCTTTCCCTTGCCGGGATGTTTGTCAAATGTTTACTTATTTTTATGCCCCTTAATTGTGACTGTTTTTTGGGGAGTCAGACTGCTAAATGTATTGAGGGTCGGGTTGCACGCCGCAACAATGATATTGTGGATCGAGTTGCATGCCGCAACAATAATATGTGAGGGTCGTGTTGCACGCTGCAACAATGATATTGAGGATCGGGTTGCACGCCGCAACAGTAAAAGGTGAGGATCGGGTTGCGCGCCGCAACAATGATACATGATAAATGATATGGGTCGGGTTGCACGCTGCAACAGTGGTAATTGTGGAGCGGGTTGCACGCCGCAACAATAGTAATTATGGAGCGGGTTGCACGCCGCAACAGCTATTGAGGCTATGTGTTGGTATTTGAGTATTGATTCCTTGTTCATTGGGAACCTAAGCTGTTTTAGTTGTTACTCTGGATTGCTGTTAATATTGTATCTCCCCTTAGCATGTCTCCCCTCCCATGTTGTTAATTACTTGGTATTCGATTTCCGTTGTAGATTTATAACTGCACAGGTTTATGTGATGTCCAGTCTAGCCTCGTCACTACTTCGCCGGGGTTAGGCTAGACACTTACCAGCACATGGGGTCGGTTGTGCTGATGCTACACTTCTGTGCATTTTTGCACAGGTCCAGGTTTTGAGGAGCAGCAGCAGCAGTAGTTCGGGAGCAGACTTTCCTATTCACGAGACTGTGGTAGCCTTGCAGGCGTCCGCAGGCCCGACGTCTCTTCTTTATATTTTCCTTTTGACTGTTGCCTCATTGTCTTCGAGACAGACAACTGTTATATTTCTTTCAGACCTTTGTATTTAGTTTATTCTTAGTCGTTCGTGAGTAATGTGACACTAAATCTTGGGTAGAGGCTATTGTTGACTATTCCGCTTTTTGATTCAGACTTATGAATTAGACTTCCGCTATTATTATTATTATTAAATTTCATGTTCTACATTGATGCTATAAACTGTTAAAAAATAATTGCTTAATGATGGGAAGGTAAATAAGTTGGCTTGCCTAGCTACCACGAGTAGGCGCCATCACGACTCCGATGGTGGGAAAATCCGGGTCGTGACAGTTAGGTTCCATCACGACCTTTGGTGGAATTTTGGGTCGTGACATTAAAAATCGCCACTACTTTATAGAGGTTAGTCAAGGTACTTACTGAGTACATATGATCATTGTCCTCATAGTACACTTCAGCACCTTGCGTGCAAATATTTAGAGCTAAGTAGCGGCCAAGTTTGAGGCCGAGCATTGGAGACTTCAGCATTCCAGCCATCTACTATCATTTTGTTCATGGTAGTATAGGATATGTATTTTTGTTTATGTAACTTTTGAAAAGATGTTACTTTATTCTTGACAGCATTGTAAATCAAATCTTAGTTTCTCATGACTAATACTACCAGTCCTTGGGAATAGTTGTATTAAGATTTTCTCTATTTTTATTTTAATACTTATTTAATGATTTATGGCATAGACTGTGTTTTGTATAGGTTGGCTTACCTAGTGGTTTGTATTGGGTGTCATCACGACTTGGTGGAAATTTTGGGTCATGATAAGTTGGTATCAGAGCTCTAGTTTCAGTAGATTATATGGGTCATGAGCATGTCTATTAGAGTCTTGTGGAACTATATGGAGACGTTTGTACTTATCTTCGAGAGGGTACAAGTCATTTAGGAAATTACTTTCTTGCTTTCCATATCGTGCGACTTTGTTAAGCTTGAACCCTAGGCTTCAATTCATTTCCATTCGTTCGTATGTGATATTTTGAACATGTTAGTTGTTGGTTACTGGCAGTTTGTGACGATGGCGTGAAGGGATGTGGGACAACTATGTGATAAATGTTGTGTGTCTAAGGACTATGCTTAGAGAGTCTGAATATAGCTAGAAGGCTTTGTATGAGATGCTACATGATATGAATGCTTTCCCACAAAGTAGTGATGAAAATATCTCCAAATATATTGCCGAGCTCAAAAACTCCAAATAATGAGAAAATGAGCTAAACCCTCAAAATATAACATCTGCTCAGTGATTTGGCATTTGCTGACCAAATGGTCACTTCTGCGACTCCGCTTCTGCAGTTAACCCCTTGCATTTGCGAGTCCCACTTAAGTTGCCGACCACTCGCTATTGCGACCCATGCGTCGCATTTGCGACATTACAGGTGCGGCCAGTTCTCCGTAGGTGCCGTCACACCTGCGACCCTCTCTTTGTATAAGTGAAACTTCCCCAGAACGCCTCAACTCCGCATATGTGACAGCCTAGTCGCACCTACGACCTCGCATATGTGCCCAAACCTCCGTAGGTGTGATGCACCAAAACTAGTACTGCCCAACCATTCCAAATGGTCCGGATCCAATTGATAGGAACAGAGATTTAATAATGGAAAAAGAGATAGAAAATACACTGATATTATTGATAATAGAGATAGTTCCGGTGGCTGGGAAGGCAAATCAGAACCAAGCGCGGGCTTTAAGAGAGAAACATGGAAGATAGGATGGATTTTAGAGCTTGCTGGGAGTTCAAGTTCGTAGGCAACAGAACCCACTTTGCGAATGACCTTGTAAGGGCCAAAGAAACGAGGCGACAACTTCTAAAATGGGCGATTGGCTAAGGACTTTTGACGATATGGTTGAAGACGTAAAAGGACAACATCACCAACATTAAAAGAGAGATCTCTGCGTTTAGAATCTGCATGTGCTTTCATCCTGGATTGGGTCTTCAAAAGGTTATCCTTCATAAGTTTCAACATAGCATCTCGAGTCAGTATTTGTTCTTCAAGGTCTGCAATATTGGTGTCGCCTGGATGATAGGGATGCAGTAATAAGGGTTCTCGACCATACACAATTTTGAATGGAGAATAACCAGTTGAAGTGTGATACCCAGTATTAAAGGAAAATTTTTCCCAAGAAAGAAATTTACTCCATTGGAGAGGCTGGTCATGGGCAAAGCAATGCATGTATGCCTCTAAACAGCGATTGACGGCCTCAGTTTGTCCATCAGATTGAGGATGATAGAAAGTGCCCATGCGAAGACGAGTATTGCTGAGGCGGAAAAGTTCCTGCCAGAAAGCACTAAGGAAAACAACGTCACGATTAGACATAATAGAACGTGGGATGCCATAAAGTCTGACAATTTCTTTGCAAGAAGGCCAGCAACAGATTTAGCAGTAAATGGATGAGACAAGCCAATGAAATGGCTGTATTTGCTGAAGCGATCCACTACCACCAACACCATATCGATTCCACTGGATTTTTGAAGGCCGGCAATGAAATCTAGTGAAATATCTTCCCAAACACGCTCTGGAACTGGAAGAGGTTGTAGAAGGCCAGCTGGAGCTAGAGTCTGATACTTATTTTTCTGGCAGATCAAACAATTCTGGACATATTGCTTGACATCCTTCTTCAAATGGGGCCAATAAAAACTCTCTGAAACCTGTTTAAGAGTTTTTAAGAAACCACCATGTCCTCCAACATAAGAATCATGAACCTCACCCAATATCTTAGCTTTAAGAGAAGCATAATCAGGAATTAAGGTTGCTTTCTGGGCCGGGCCCGGGCCTAAATGGGCCAAACGGGCCGGTCCTTATGGTCCCGGGCTTTGGCGGGCTGTGCTTTGGCGGTCCCGGGCCAAACGGACCCGGGCTTAACGGGCCTAAAGGGTGGAATTGGCCCACTGTGGGCCTAAGACCACATGGTCCCGGCTAAATGGGCCGGGCCCACGGGCCTAAACGGGCCAAAGTATTCCGGGCTATTTTTTTTGAATTTTTTTATCTAATATATATATATATATATATACATACATATATATATATATATATATATATATATATATATATATATATATATATATATATATAGAGAGAGAGAGAGAGAGAGAGAGAGAGAGAGAGAGAGAGAGAGAGATATTGCCTTATATAATTTATTGTAAATATATTATAGAATTGTGACTTAAATCTTCTAATTCAAATATAAACACAAAAAAATATTGCAAAGAAATATTCAAGGGAATGCCTTATAATTTTTATTATTACGACATTAACAAAAATGGCAATATCTTTCTTAGTCTTCCTCCCCCCAATGGAATGAGCACAACAAGGTGCTAATACCACCATTAAAAGAAAAAAAAAACTAATGAAGATGTGCCAAAATCCAAGTTACATGTTATCTCTAACAAATTTCATAAATCCTTCAAGGTTCGGAGGAATTTCCGTTGTGGTGGCGGAAAAGAAGCTTGTTCATCACTGCTTCCGGGCGAAGCAGCATCCTCCGCAAGTTCCGCTAGCATTTCTTCATAAGCTTCGTCTATCTCCGATTGTGATTCAGCAAGTCCAAAATTTCTTCTTTCCGAACGGATCCAATCTCTGAAGAGTACTGATTTTTCCAAGCTCTCCCTCATAGACGCTCTATGATCACCAATTTGAAGTCTCGCTTGACTGGAAGCGCTCTCTGATGCCACTGTTTAAGCTTGAACACATAAAATATCTCGAGCCATCCTTGAAAGAACCGGAAAGTGTTTTTCTTTGTCCTTCCACCATTCCAAAAGATCAAAGGTGCCGTCTGGATTCTCTTTTTCAAGGCCCTGCGACAAATAAACTTGAAGCTCATTTTGATGTGAAGTATCATCAATATTATCACCTTGAGAACCCCTGAACTCCGTCCAAGAACTAAGTGCTTTTAGGCCCGTAGTTCTTTTAGATGATTGCGAACTAGACGAAGTAGGAGTTGGAACATTTGGTCTAGCATGATCTGAGGCAAGTTGATAAGCATTATAAATTGTTTGAGCATTTATTTTAATTGAGGCTTTTGCATCTGCAAGTGTAGCGAATTCCTCATCTGAAAGATCTAAAGCCTTATAAATATTTGAATACCAAAAGTGAGGACCCCCTAATTTCATGGTAGGATTTAACATGGCAGCAACACCATAAATAGGGGGGATAGGGAAAAAATATTTTTTAAACTTTTCTTTCATAGAATCAATAGCAAGTTGATAAATTACCCCACCCTCTGAAAATTGAACAAACAAATTACATAGTGCTTCAATATAAACAAAACAGTTTGAAATAGTAGGATAATATTGCCCAGACAATTCATTTGTAGCAATATGAAATTGTTCTAAAAAATCTATAAGAATTTTAACATTAGTCCAATCTTGATTTATAAGGAATTCATCATCATCCTCACCACCAACACGAGCATTAAACGTTGCGTTTATTGGGTTATTATATTCATATGCAACAACTAAACTTTCGTACATGTAATTCCATCTAATCGGACAAGCTTTAGGAACCTTTCTCTCTCTAAGGCCAAATTCATCACATTTTTAAAATATTCTCTAAGTCTACTTCTACGGTTTGAATAAAAAAGCCAATTAAGAGCCATTTTAACCTTTTCGATTTCCAAATTTAAAATTTTCATACCATCACCGACGATTAAATGGTAAATATGACAAATACATCTAACATGGAAACAATTACTAAATTTAGGATTTAGTGTAGTTGTAAGCAAACCTATAGCATTAGTGTTACTAGAAGCATTATCCATAGAAATTTATATTATTTTATCTCTAATGCAAAAATATCTACAAATATCTGCAACTGTGTTAGCAATAAACTTACATGTGTGACGTGAATTAATTATTCTATAAGCAATAATGCGCTTTTGCATTTTCCATTCCTCATCAATCCAATGAGTGGTTACAGTAAGATAATCACAGTCATTACCACTTCTACCAATATTAGTAGTAATAGCAATGCGACAATCTATATGAGTAAATAAATAGCGTAAATATTGTTCATATTCATGTTTATATTTATAAATATAGCTCTTTACAGTTGCGCGAAGCCATCCTTTATAAGTAGGATTATAAACTCTTCTAATATAATGCACAAAGTGGGGGTTAGAAGGAAAACTATAGGGTAAGCACATAACAGTAACCATTTTTGCTAATTCTTCACGATCTTTATTTGGATCGTAATATAAAATGCCACCGGTAACAGTGTTAATTCCCGGTTGAACTAGAATTGACCCGGTACTAGGGTTAACCTCAGAACCTACACTTCTCCCCTCTTGTGCAGCTTTCATTTGAAAATATCTAGCTTTATCTCTAGGGTGTTTCTTTATGTGTCTAGTCAAAGTACCCGTACCGCTACGGTCTCCAGTATATTTATGAGCCATCAAAGACCCACAAGTTTTACACTTAGCCTTATTTTGTTCTCTTAGTTGAGTAAAAAAGTGCCAAACAAGAGATGTTTCGGGCCGTTTAGAAGGTTGTCTATTAAAAGTAGGGGTTACTACACGAGGGTCAGGCGGGGCATCATTTGGATTATTATCAGTTTGGGTTAACAACAGGACTAGTAGGTGTATCATTTAAATCCGATTGCGTTTCATCTAAATCATCATTTTCCTCATCATTTTCATCAATAGTTTCATTAGGATAAAGAGCATTCATATATTCATCATTTAATTGTTGACCTGGTGCAACATCATCGCAAAATTGACTATTGCTAAATTGAAAACAAGGGTTATCACGATCAAGAATAATAGGTGGAGGAGGACGGGTAATAGGTCTGGGTCGGGGAGCCGGGGGAGGGGTAGTAGCTTGGCGACTAGATTCACCAATTTTAGATTTTCCCTTACCACCAAGCATTTTTTTCAAAGAAAAGGCCATATTAATTATAATTATACAAACTAAAACAAACAAAACTACAATATTAAAACTTAAGAGTTGGAACGAGTTTACCGAATTGACGAACAACTTCTTGAAAATTGTATATCGTTGAAGATTTGAAGACTGGAATACTTCAATTCACCAACTTCACAATTTTTCACAAATTGCAATAATAAAGTAAGCAATTATAGAAGAAAATTAGAGAGAGATTAAGAGAGATTGATGATTTTGTGAGTAAAAATGAAAGAATGAGGGGGTATTTATAGTTGAGAAAAGGAAAAAGGTATAATTATAAAATGTTTGGGGTTAAAACAAAGTTTAGGGGCCAAATGGCTATTTTTTAAAAAGCCAAACGGCTAAATTGGCAGGCCAACGGCTAGTTTTGAACTTCTAACCGTTGGCCTTTTTAAAAATTTTTTTTAAAAAAATAGTCGTTGGGCCCGTTAGGCCCGTTTGAACCGGCCCAGGCCCGCCAGCCGGTCCCGGGCTAAACGGTCCCGGGCTCGTGGTCTTAGCATAGAGGACCGGCCCACAGTGGGCTTTTAGGACCGTTTGGGACCGGTCCATTTGGCCCGGCCCGTTTGGCCCGTGGGCTCGCGGTCCCGGTGCAGTCCCGGGCTGGGCCCGACCCACAGTACACCCTTATAAGGAATGACCAGGCGAGACTTGTAATATAAAAGATTAGAAGACACCTGAAAATCCGAAAGAACAGTCGGATCTTCAAGCTTTTGAACAAAAAGCTCTTTTGTGTAAGGATCTGACTGCAACTTGGCTTGCAAATTTTCAAAGTCCATTGAAACAGGAATAGCTAAAGCCAAAAGACTTGCAGAATGTGGCCTGCGAGAAAGAGCATCTGCTCCTGTATTTTCATGCCCAGACTTATAAACAATGGTGAAATCAAAAGGTAGAAGCTTAAGCAAAAGCCGTTGTTGTTCTGCTGTGGTAATTCGTTGATCCAACAAGTATTTCAAACTATAATGATCAGTCTTTAAATGGTGCCCCGATAAATAATGTTTCCATTTCTGCAAAGCCAACACCAAGGCTAAGAGTTCCCTGTCATAGGCAGATTTGATTCTATTAGAAAAGGAAAAGCCTTTACTGAAATATGCAATGGGATGTTCCTTCTGCAACAAAATGGCACCAATTCCTGCGGTAGAAGCATCACACTCCACCGTAAAAGGGTGGGTAAAATCTGGAAGATGCAAAATAGGAACTGCAATTAAGGCTTCTTTTAACTGTTGGAATGCAGCAGTAGCATGATTTTCCCAATGAAATGCATCTTTTTTAGTCAAGTCGGTCAAAGGGAGAGCCAGCATGCCATAGTTACGCACAAAGAGCCGATAATACCTTGTCAAACCCAAAAAACCACGTAGCTCCTTAACAAATTTAGGCAATGGCCAATCTAAGACAGCAGCAACCTTGTCAGGATCAACCCGCACTCCTGCACGGGAAATAGTGTGACCTAGAAATCCAATTTGAGGTTGGCCGAATAAACACTTTTTTGGATTGGCGAAGTAAGAATTCCTAGATAGAAGGTTAAGAGTCGTTCGAAGGTGATCATAATGTTTCTAGATGATAGGACTATAAATTAGAATATCATTAAAAAAGACAAGAATGAATTTACGCAAGTAGGGGCGGAAAAGGTCATTCATAGCAGCTTGGAATGTAGATGGAGCATTAGTCAAGCCAAAAGGCATGACGATATAATCATACTGGCCAGAATGAGTGTGAAAAGCAGTTTTAGGAATGTCCGAAGGATTTACACGAATTTGGTGGTAGCCAGAACGTAAATCTATCTTAGAAAATATGATTGACCCATGGAGTTCATCAAGTAGTTTATTGATGTTGGGTATAGGGTATTTATCTGGGATAGTGATTTGGTTAAGACTGCGGTAGTCAACACACATACGCCAACTATCATCTTTTTTCTTAACTAATAGGACAGGACTCACAAACGGGCTAGAACTAGGACGAATGAATCCAGATTGCAAAAAAATAGAGATTTGTTTTTCAATCTCGGTTTTTGGGAGAAGGGATAATGATATGGACGTAGATTGGGAGGTTTTGAGTTAGGAAGTAAAGGGATAGAATGGGTGAAATTGCGGAAAGGGGGAAGGGAAGTGGATTCTGAAAACACATTGTTAAACTCACTGAGGATCTGTTGCATCAATTGTGGAGTAGGGATATCACCTGAATGTTTGGTTATAGCTACCAAAGATTGAAAAGTTGCTGTTGTGTCTGTTTTTTGAGGAACACCTTGCAATATGTATTTTTTCCCATTTAGTTGGAAAATTAGAAACATCTCGTTCCTATTGGCTTGTACTGTGTTCAGCGATGCTAGCCATTGTATACCCAGCACAATGTCAGCGCCGCCAAAGGAAAAGGGGAAAAGTCTTGCGTTATGACAAAATCAGAAAGCTCTACTGACAGGCCTCTACAAACTCTATTGCATTTGACAATTTCACCATTGCCTATCTGAACACCAAAGGTGGGAAGATATTGAACTGCCAACTCAAGTTCTGTGACAATTCCTTCTGCTACAAAATTATGTGTAGAGCCACTGTCCACCAACATCAACACTTTACGCCTACAAAGAGTACCTTGAAGCTTCAAAGTGGTAGCCGATCCTTTGCCCAAAATTGCCTGAAAGGAAATTTCTGCCAAATCAGTAGGAAACATGTTGTCATTTTTGTCGTTGTCTTCCATACTCTGTGCCTCGCTCTCCTCTTGCATTAACTCCAAATGAGCAAAAGTTCCAGGTTTGCAACGATGACCAGGAGCAAATTTGTCTCCACAACGGTAGCATAGACCCTTTTCTCGCTGATTCTGTTGGTCAGGAGTCAACGGACGAGCATTTGGAAGCGATGGCTGTTGAAAAGGACGTGTAACTGATTGTAGAGATGATTTAGAATGGAAGAAGTCTCGAGCGATTGTTGAGGATGTTCCTGTTGAAGAAGGTCGTGATGCTGAAGGCCAAGTGAGTCCCTTACTGGATCGATTTGTCCCTTGTTTGCCTTCATATTCTAAAGCCAGACTCATCGCCTTGTATACAGATCGAGGCTTATGAATCCTAACGTCCACGCGAAGGTCTTCGTTGAGCCCACTAGGAAAACTCCAAGCAAATAGTGCTCTGGCCAGTTTTGATCACGTGTTGCTCTCTTTGCAAATTCCTGCCGATACTCGAGCACTATTCCAGTTTGTTGGATATTACACAGATATTCATCAAGGTTCTGAAACTCAGCGGGTCCGTAATTTTCTTGCATAACTTTCACCAATTCGTCCCAATAATAAATGGTTCGCTCGCTATTGATCCAAGCGAAAAGATCCAATGCATCTCCTTCCAAGTACATAGAAGCCACATCAACTTTACAGTCTTCAGGCATTTGATAGTACTAAAAATACTTTTCTGCTTTCAGAATCCAGCCTCGAGGATCACCTCCCTCATACTTTAGAAATTCCATTTTTGTCTGCGAATGGCGGGAAGTTTCTCGATGCCACCAAGTGCTGTCAACCTTGCCCTCTTCTGGTGCTTTAGCTTTCCTTTTATTGTTGTGATCTCCACTGTGATCACCTTCACCATGCTTGTTCTGAGTATTTTGTGCCTTTAAGACAGCAACATCAGTGGCCAAAGCATCAATGGTCTCCAGTTTCGCTGCTATAGTCGTCAATTGTTGGGCGATTGGATCAAGAGTCCTACATTTCTTTGCTTCTTCCTCCTTGAATAAGTATGGAAGATACGTGGCTTATCACCAATCCAAAATGCACCCGGGCCCCCTACGACCTTGTCCAATTGTACCAATAAGTCCATAAAAACTACCGAACGTATCCAAAGCCTCCAACCACATACGATAACATCACATCAACGAATCAAGGATCAAAACACACTTCGAACATCTCTTATGTTCAAGAACTTCCAAACTTCAACCCCAGCATCCTATTGAAGCCTAACCAATATACATCTAAACCTTGCACACAAGTTTCAAATGACAAACCGAACCTATTCCAAGTCCCGAACCAATAATTTGCCCCAAAAGTGAACCCATGGTCAAACTTATGAAATCTCAAAACCTTCAAATTACCAACTTTCAGCAAAAAGAGTCAAATCATTCCCTAAGAACTTCCAAATCCAAATCTGGGCATATGCCTATGTCCAAAATTACCATAAAAACCTATTGAATTGAAACCTTTAAAATACGAATCTAAGGTCCTTAACACAAAATTCAAACCTTGGTGAAATCTTATAAGTTAACCTTCCAACAATCCCAGTGGTCCAATTCACTCAAAAACCTTCCCGGAACCAAACCAACCATCCCCGCAAGTCACAAAACAACAAATAAATAATACGAGAAATATCAAATGGGGAGATAGGGCTCAAATACACAAAATAACCGGCGAGGTCGTTACATTCTCCCTCTCTTAAATAAATGTTCATCGTCGAACGAGTTTAGAATTATACTTGAAAGTCCAAAAAGGTGAGTGTATCTGCTATGCATATCATGCTCGGTCTCCCAAGTTTCCTCCACGACCATTTGACCTCTCCACCGGACCTTTACTGACACGATCTCCTTAGACCTTAGCTTTCGAACCTGCCTATCCAAAATGAAGTCCAAAACATGTGACTTATCTTCACAGTACTTCCAAAGCATAGAAACACGAAACACCGGATGAACTCTCCAAATATTAGGAGGCAAACCAAGTTTATAAGCAACCTTGCCAACTCTCTTCCAAACACCTCAAAAGGAACAATAAAGCCCAGCCTCAACTTGCCCTTTTTTTAACCTCATCACGCCCTATATAAGAGAAACTCTAAGAAGAACCTTCTCTCCCTCCATGAATGCCATATCACAAACTCTTCTATCAGCATAGCTCTTCTGCCTGGACAAATTTGTGTGATGCCTCTGGTGAATCAACTTCACCTTCTCCAAAGCATCAGAGACCAAGTCTGTGCCCAATAACCTAGCCTCACCGGCTCGAACCAACCAATCAGAGAACGAAATCACCTCCTATATAATGCCTCATACGGAGCCATCTAGATACTAGACCGATATCTCTTGTTGTAGGAGAACTCTGCTAAAGGTAGGTAATGATTTCGCTAGCCTTCGAAGTCAATAGTGTATCCCCTCAACATATCCTCCAAGATTTGAATGGTCCTCTCGAACTGCCCAGCCTTTTGAGGGTGAAACACAGTACTCAACTCCACCTGCATGCCCAACTCACGCTGAACGACCCTCCAAAAGTACGAAGTGAAATGAGTGTTGTGGTCTGATATGATAGAGACAGGTACACCATACAAGCGAACAATCTCTCTGATGTAGATCTGAGCCAACCTCTCTGAAGTGTAGGAAGTCATAACCGGAATGAAATGCACCAATTTGGTCAACCGATTCGTAATGAACCAAATGGTATCAAATTTCAACAAGGTCTGTGGCAACCCTACCACAAAGTCCATAGTAATGTTTCCCACTCCTCTTCGGTATATCAATCTTTTTAAGCAAACCACCCGATTTTTATGCTCATACTTGACCTGTTGACAGTTTAAACATCGTGAAACATGCCCAAAAATGTCCTTCTTCATCCTTCTCCACCAATAATGCTGCTTCAAATCACGATACATCTTTGTGGCACCTGAGTAAGTAGAATACCCTGAAATATGAGCCTCCTCATGAATCAACTCTCTCAAGCCCTCGGCATTGGGAAAACAAACTCGACTCTAAAAGTCGCAATACACCATCATCACCAATAGTCACCTCCTTAGCACCACTGTGCTGAACCATGTCCTTAAGGACAAGCAAATGGGGATCATCATACTGAAGTGCCATAATGCGCTCAAACAAAGATGACTATGAAACAACACACACTAGGACTCTACTCGGTTATGAAAGATCCAATCTCACCAATATATTGGCCAACGCCTGAATATGTATAGCAAAGGCCTCTCCACAGTGGGAATGAATGCTAAACCCCCCCCCCCCCCCCCATACTCTCTACTTAAGGCATCTGCTACCACATTAGCCGTTCCTAAATGATAAAAAACAGTGATATCATAATCCTTCAACAGCTCTAACCATCTACGCTACCTCAACTTTAGATCCTTCTATTTAAATAAATGATGGAGGCTATTATGATCTATGTACACCTCACACGACACTCCATATGAGTAATGCCTTCAAATCTTGAGTATGTGCACAATAGCTGCTAACTCCAGATCATGCGCCAGATAGTTCTTCTCATGGGGATTCAACTGGCATGATGCATAGACAATCACCCTACTCTCCTGCATAAGCATATAGCCACGACCAATAAGCGAGACAATAGACTGTATACAAGGCAATACCAAAATTGGAGTTGTGGTCAAGGTAGTCTTGAGCTTTTGAAAGCTCTCTTCACACTCGTTAGACCATCAGAACAGAGAACCCTTCTGAGTCAACTTTATTGATGGAGCTGCAACAGAAGAGAAACTCTCCATAAAGCGACTATAGTAACTAGCCAAACCCAAAAAACTCCTGATCTCTATGACGGTAGAAGGTTTGGGTCAACTCTAAACCACTTCAATCTTCTTCAGATCCACCTTGATCCCATCACTAGACACAATGTGGCCCAAGAACTCCACTGGATCCAACCAGAACTCACACTTGGAGAATTTAGCATATAACTTCTTATCCTTCAGAAAGTGGAGCACAATCCTCAAATGATGCTCGTGATCCTCCCTAATACAGGAATAAACCAAGATATCGTCAACAACATGATGGTAAAAGAATCCAAATAAGACTAGAATATGTTGTTCATGAAATGCATAAAAGATGTTGGGGCATTAGTCAAGAGAAATGACATCACCAAGAACTCATAATGCCCATAACGGGTCCTGAAAACCGTCTTAGGGATGTCTGAAGCCCTTATCTTCAACTGATGGTGCCCCGATCTCAACTAAATCTTTGAGAACACTCTAGCACCTGGAAGCTGATCAAACAAGTCATCAATATGCGGTAGTGGATACTTTTTCTTGATGGCAACCTTGTTCAATTGCCTATAGTTAGTGCACATCCTCATGGAGCCATCTTTCTTCTTCACAAATAATACTGGCGCACCCCAAGGTGAAGCACTCGGCCTAATGAAACCTTTATCTAACAATTCTTGCAATTGTTCCTTGAATTCTATCAACTCTATTGGATCCATAAGATACGGTGGGATAGATATGGGTTGTGTGTTCGGTTCCAAATCACTACCAAAATCTATATCCCTATCAAGTGGCATGCCCGCTAGGTCTGCAGGGAACATATCTAGAAACTCTCTCACTATAGGAACTGAATCAACTGTATGAGTATCAACATTGAAAACTCTAACAAGGGCTAAGTACACCAAGCATCCTTTCTCAACCATCAATTGAGCCTTCAGTAAAAAAACCACCCTACTGGGATGTGACCCAAGGAACCTTTCCATTGCAACCTTGGAAATCCTGGTGTCACGCTTCAACCCCGGGGAGTGCGAACGGTGCTCAACCGAGATACCCCAGTCAAGCAAGCCTACTTGGTGCCTTCTACCCAATCTTACCCATTAACAATATAAGAATCAGTAGCAAGAGATAGACATGAGAAGAGTAAGGTGTTCCACATTCTTTTTCCATTACTCAAAGGATATTTATTTATGATTTTAAAAATATTACAAGTTTATAGATACGAGGGAAAACATGTTTGCCAAATATCAACACTTCTGGTTCATTACCCAACATCTAACACCACCCACAGCATGTCTACGGAGCCTCTAAGCATAACAGAAGATTAGAATGGAAGTGCCGGAGACAAGGCCATATCTATATCTCAAAACACAATGTACAATGTCAAGTGACATAAGGCCAGAACAAAATAGGGATCACCGAAACCTGCTGAATAGAGGGTGATTGCTAACGAGGATCAAAGCTGCCCACTAAGGAATCATCTGCATCCATTGAAGATGCAGCGCCCCCCACAAAAGAGACGTTAGTACATGTAGAATAGTACTAGTATGGAGAACTAAATATCCTCTCATGAAAAAGAATGTCAATGTAACAAAGGAATAACCATGACAACATAAAGTAATAACCAATGATATCCAAATGCCAAGGTAAAACATAAAAAATTTCTAAATAAGAAATTAACAGTTTTGGTTAGGAGATTATTAGCCTTCGATAATCACACCATACACGAGGCATGGAGTCCGATCACAAATTCTATCGGCTGAGCCATCTCTCCACGGTCAATGTGGATCGACATGGTGATACAAAAAAATAGGTGATACCAAGAGTAGGAACTACCATGCGCGCGACATGGCATCTGATCTCCACCCGATTGGCTAGGTCATCTCCCCACATATGCCGTGCGGGTCAACTTCCAATTTAGGGCTAACATCAATCTTATCCAAATTAAGGGAAATAATCTCATCACATCATCTAAATCTATCCCTACACCGACACATGTAGTTTCGGGTGTGCGCCGTTACAACCAACCCTTCCTCGGGTCGCTAATGATACTCCCAAAAATATTTTGTTTTGCACACAAAGGAAATAGAAATACAAATGCATTCACCTCATGATCTTTCACCCCATATATAGCTTCACTGGTACTTTCAACCACTCATAATATCATTATTCCATTGGCTCTCTTGGCCATTCATATGATTCCGCATTCATGGCACGATGGTCGAATCTCATACTCCACACTTTCATTTCTTTACTTTCAAGGATCGTCATCATATACACCAACATATAGAATGTTTTGGAAATCATAACTTTAAGTTCATTAGTAAAGAAGGCTTTAAATAATAAATTTCTTTCCAAAGTATGGAAGCAAAATGACTTGCAATTGCAACACAAGTTAAAAATCATAAACGAGTAATACATGTCGCGCCCCCTTTTTCCTCACGGATTCCGGGTTTCGACATTTTTGGGACAACTCCTTTTTCTTTTGGGAATTGGGTATTTGAATTTGAAGAGTCTCCACCTAACGGATTAAGGTGCATTAGGGCACCTAAAGCAAGTAACTCATAAAATCGGTTTGCATTACCAGAGGCTTGGGTAAGGGCTCAAAATAACCTTGAGGGGAAGGTGTTAGGCACCCCTCGCGGTCCACAACGGTGGGTCCTGGCCGAACTCAAGTTATATGAATTAGTTATTTAACAGATAGGTAGTCTAAGCACACATATAAGGTAAAAGAAATTTGACAGATAAGCAGTCTAAGCACACATATGTAAATAAGACGAGGGAAGTCCTAGGTTTGTTATAGGATCACATCTGTACAATACTCGATAAGCCTTCCTCAAATAGAGGGGTTACACGTGGAATTAGCGCACAGGTCATCATGTCCTTTACTACCCAATTACCCTCCCCTTGGTCATAGCCTAAAGCATTCTAGCAACCTTAAGATGTATCCTATGCGTGCACTACCCGTCCCTTTACTTATATAGTCCCGGAGGTATTTAGGACTTCTAGTTAAGGTGGGTCTAGACTCTCCTATAGTAATTAAAAGGAGAAAACTCTAGGACACAAACAAAACATGTAGGACAGGACCAAAGATAGAATAGTTAAAAGGCTCATATTTTACCTCCACAAATAGAGCAAGTAAGTGCACGTCGCAAACGACAGATTTCAGATATTTCAGAAGGGTCCTAGAACAAGATATCTAGGTGAGCACGACAAGTAGAGAATATATAGTAATGAGTTAAGGCCGGGTGTTAAAGACCTAATCAGTTTGCCTTCTGATTTTAAAACCTGTTGAATCTGGGCAGTCACAAGTAAGCAAAGCATAGTTTCACAGTTTATTAGACCTTGATTACCTATAGGCTTGCTAGGCATGGATCAACAGTAACATGTTATCTAGACGTTAGTAAAGACCATAATTCTGAATCAGTAATTGGCAGAAAGATTTTTATTTTTTATTGGAACTATATGCTGTCTAGGTACTGAAGAATGATCACAGGCGTTACAGAACTAGTTTTACATTTTTTTTATCTATACGAGCATGATGTCTAAGTATTGAGATTGTTTTTATGCTTACACCTTATAGGCTAGGTGACAAAACTAATTTTTTATGCGTTTAAACTATAGTCATGGTATTTAAGCGAGTGCGGTAAAAATCCTAGAAACATGATCTCTAATGCACATAGGAAAGTTTGTGAACATGATTATTAAGGCACGATTGATGAATGACCTAAGAACCAGATTTTTAATGCAAGTATGAGAATGCAGAAATCTTTTTAGAATGGAAAGTTAGAACAAATAGTGTAATGATCCTATAAACATGTTTTCTAATGCACATAACAATCCTGTAAGCATGGCTTCTAACTCATGCAAATAATCAGAACAATCCTATGAGCATGGTTTCTAATACATGTAGACAATCATAACGGTCCTATGGGCATGGTTTCTATCCAATTCCCACAAAAGATATATAAAAGTCCCTCCCGTTTTACTAATATCCCCAATATCTATTTGTAAAAGAGTTATTATTACAGACCATCACTAATAATTATCACACCTCCTTTTTACACACCCCGAAAGGTGGTACAAGGGAGTTTTTTTCACTTTAAGTGATATTATTCGAAATGGGATTATTCATTCAATTTTGTTTAGAGTCGCCACTTGGGATAGTTTATTTGGTGTCTCAAGTCACCGATTTATTTTGAATCCAAAATAGAGGAAAATTCGACTTTCCTTGTGAAGTTTGCGAACCAGAAATACTGACTAAGGAATTCTGTTAACCCGGGGGAAGGTGTTAGGCACCCCCAGATTCCGTGGTTCTAGAACGGTCGCTTAAACTATTACAATTGGCCTATTATCTGATTTTAATACATGTTCAAACCTATAGTGCAATTTTAAATTATTTACCGCTTTTAATTAATTTTAAGGAAAATTGAACGTCGTTTAAAACATGTCTTTAGGTCACGTCACATGAAATGCTCCCGTAATCCTTGACACATTTTATTCAATGTTTTAGGATTTGGATTTGGGTCACATGAAATGCACACCCGAGTTTAAGAAAGTAGTATTATTAAATAACGTGCCTAAAGCAACTAACGCGTTGTTAACTTTGTGAGGGGCCATGAAAATTTGCTAAATGGCACGCCTCGAGTTCTAAGTATTTTAAAAGAAATAATTATACGAGGGCCACGCATTCGATTTTATTTGGCGCGGCGCACCTCAATTCCATTTTTTAAAGGATGTCCTAACTAAAATTCGGGAGGGCCATGGACTATTATGTTATCTAATATGGCCCCCCTCAGATTAAATATAAGGACTATAGGATCCACTGATTAAATCGAGCTTAAAAAAATTACAGTTACTTTTAAACTAAGTGTGAACCTAAAGTATTCAATGGTCCAGTAAAGAGAAGGGCCTTGATACATCATTTATTCAAAAATCACGCCTGAGCCTGGCAGCAGGCCCAGCAATTACTGGACATCTCCATCTTGAAGCAGCGAACTCCTTCTCATCTCAAAGTAATTTTCACCCATAAGAGGCCCAAACTTTACAAAAATGCGGCTGAGGGTAGAAGACCCAGTATCGAGCCCAAATGGACACAAAGGGACATACAAACCAAAGAATTATGCCAAATAAATTTGATCCTCAACATCTAACAATTTAATATGCAGGAAGTATTAAATGCTTCATAAATCATTTTGCATTCATGCCTTGCTATCAAACTCCAATTTTGTGTTGAACACTGATTTCATTAAAATAAAGCATATACCTTTAAACTCAACGCTTAATGTAAACTCTAACTACAGGACCTCAAATGAAAGCCCACAACATATTGATCTTATGAAGCCTTTCAACATTAAATTCCTGGATTCCTCTACACTAATATTCATGTGTTAGCTCAAATTGATGAAAGAACACAATCAACCAACTAACATGCTTACTAAGCTCAAATTGATGAAAGAAAACCTAAATTCTAGCAAGATTTTGAACTAACAAAGAAAACTACATACTGAATTAAACATATATAGGAGTTATGAGCAGAATGATGAATTAAGCCCTCTTCAACCCTCAAAGCATTGATGCATACAGGAAACCATCACATCTTTAATAAACAAAGCAATGCCAGCATACAAACTAATTACAAAACTTAACTATCATCCCAACATTATTATTTTTTCCATCAGTTTCTCTAACATCAAACCAACCATGAAGCTTTTCCCAATACTACTACTTATTCTATTCAAAACTAACAGATCTAACCCATTAAACCGGAATGGACTTTAAGCACAATATTCCAACAGTCCTTAAACAAATACAGGTGCAAAATCTAGCTAAATATACAGTAATTCATGTGATATATGACACAAACATCATGGATAATTATGAATAAACGTAAAGGAATCCACAGCCATGCTTTCAAGTTTTACTTCATCTTCAAAATTTGAGATTTACATCCAATGGAATTTAGGAAAAGTACCTGGAAATTGAAAGGGAAAAAGAGGTGAGGAATTAGCAGATAATAGCAGCACAGGATCAGCAGGTAGACAACCAGTTTTAAACCCAAAAAATAAAGTGAAGCAGCCTAGAAGAACAACTTCAAACCCAGCAAATGAACCAAAGGACCTCAACCTAGACTTGATTCTAACTCATCTCCATTATTAGCTACCTAGAAATTGTTTCAGCTTAGGAGAAAACTTCAGAAAATCACCAATAAAACTCAATGAAACAGTGTTTTTGAAGTTTTAGCCGTCTGGAGTTTTCAGAATTTTTCAGCTATTAGATCTCTAAGGTCTCAGGTCTCTCAATTTTGCAGGATTTTTACTCTTAAAAATTCTGATCTCTCCGTTCTCTTGCAAGGCAAGAATGCAATGCCTTTATAGGCAAGCAAATAGGGCAACCCTTCAGATTTTATTTTACCCCTTAGGTCCCTGATTTTATGACTTGTTTTCTAAGTTATCCTCTGAAATTTAATCATAAGCCCTTGCTAGAAGCTTTTAGGGGTTTCTTAGGTGGTTACTGCAAGATTCTCTAATTGAATTACCCCAATTACTCCTCAAACCTCCTAATTTTACCTCATACTCAAATGGGCTATGGGTCCAATAGACCCTGGGTCGAATCCCTTAGGCAACCAGCCCAAAATTGGACTTAAGGGTAAACACCCCAAGCCCTAAACACAACCTAACCAAACTTTCCTGATTGAAACAAACAAGAGGAAGGAACACTCAAGCAATTTGATTTTTATTCCTTTTCTCTTTTCTTCTTTTTTTTTATTACAATTACAGAGCTAATATTACTGCATATCGAAGTTAACTAATAAGCAAACTAATTAAAAAGGGAAAGCTTCCTAAAACTAATCATGTATGTAAAATGGACAACTTAACAACACTAGGAAAGCAAAGAAATCCAGAAGAAGAAGGAAGAAATGGACGACAATAAATGAAAGAAAAAATAAAGAAAACTTAACAAAAGAGAAGAGAAAACTTACTACAATTCGTACCAAGAAAAGGGAAGCTTGAATCTTCAAACCTTCGGATTCCCGGTCTAAACTGATATTAATCGTATGTTCTCATAGAGAACGAACGAATAAAATCATTTTAGGCTAAGATCGTCTACAGAATATCGATTTTTGACTTTTAGGTTTCAAACTGTGATTTAAAATTCCAAGAATTCTGGGTATATTCGAGGGAAAAGGACTACGGATCTGGAAAGAGGGGAGTGAGGAGGTCACATAGTGTTATTTTGGTGGTGGTTGATGGTGGCGCCGCCACCGGAGGACGGTGGAGAATCATGGCGGCGCTTCAGGGTTTGGATGTTTTGCCAGTTTTCGGTGAGATTCGAGGGGAACGGGTGGTGGCATGGGTATGAGGGGGAGGAGACGAAGCTCTGGTGAAGATTTGGGGTGATTTGGAGACTCGCCGCCGGCGGAGGTGATTTCCGGTAGGCGGCGTGCGGCAGAGACGGTAAGGGAAAGATAGGGCGGCTAGGGTTGTCTCTAGGGTTTGAGAGTGTGAGAGAGATGAGAGATGAGGGGGTAGGGAGTGTGCGTTTGGACATTTTTATACGTGGGAGACCCGACTTCAGGACCGTTGGATCTCAAAACCTCGACGGTCCTGATCTGTTGCCAGCGAAACGGGGTCGTTTTGGAGTCAAAGGGGGGCCTGGACCGGGTTGTGACGCGGGTTTGGGTTGGGTCAGGTGGTTTTTGGACGGGTTTAAGGGGGAATTTGGTTTGGGCTGGGGCATTAAATCAAAGACTGGCCCAAATTTAAACTTTTTCCTTTTATTTCCTTTTATCCTTTTTCTTTTTAAATTAAAACAAAACTAAAATTAAACCTTAAAACTAAATTAATTAACAATATTAACTAATTAAACCTCATAATATTTACAAAAATTAGTTAAGTCCCAAATTGAAAGCAAAAATGTAATGAATTCGAAAAAATTAAAAGTAAAAATGGAAAGAGAGTTATTTTTTTGTTTTTTTTCTTTCATTTTTTGTAATATTAAATAACTAATCATCTTACAAAGTAGAAAATTAGGTCCTAAATGCAAATGCACTATTTTTTGTATTTTTTATGAATTATATAAATTAAACATGCACACAAAAATGCAAACAGACACAAAAATTATGCAATTAATTCCTAAAAATCAAATAATTAAAGGGAAAAATCCTAATTTTAGGAATTCTGTAGGAGTAAATCATGCGGGGCAAAAATCACGTGCTCACAGCTGCCCCTCTTTGCTCGGAGACACGAAGGATTTTCGGGCAAAGATAAAAGGAGCAATTATGAGGGATTATTGCCCGCTTGGCACTCCATGAGAAGCATTTTTGAAAAGTGTCTGACCGAACCTTGCTTCAGAGGTTGCCTACATATCCTTGGGCTATAAAGGAATCAGGTCAGTGTAGTTCTGGAAATTTTGGTAGCTGGGACTACCGGGAGCTGTGATTTCACTGCTGCCGCCACTGCTACCGCTTGTTGACCTCCTTATTACACCAAAAGGAAAATCAAAGCTAAGCTAGCTATGCCTATCAACTACGAGTTACAAGATTCCTATCTATAAATCTCTTGAAGCCCGATCTTGAGTCTTAGCTGATTTTTACTGTGGAGTCCGACCTGAATCTTGATTAAGACTCTCATAAGCTGTAGGTGCTGGTTCTTTCTTCAGCATTGGATCAAGGCAGGACAAGCGAAGCTTGTGACTTCAATCAAATTTTGAGCAGTCCGCATCTTATCTGTTTCAGCACTTTGAATTTACTTCTTTTTTTGTTCTTTTTTTCTTTTCCTTTTATTCTTGGATTTGAGTACTCTATTCCTTTGGTCATCTCGAATCCTGTTCCTTGAGGTAATCCTGTTCAGACACCCAAACAAACAAACGAACGAAATTTTCTGCCCCAGTTTTCGAAAATTTTG
>NC_031990.1:41280812-41281669 GCF_001879085.1 Nicotiana attenuata
TATGTCTAAAAAGGCTCAACTCAGGGATTGGAGCCCTAATGTTGGCAAAAGGCGACTAGGGAATGGAGGCCCTATGTCTAAAAAGGCACAACTCAGGGATTGGAGCCCTAATGTTGGCAAAAGGCGACTAGGGAATGGAGGCCCTATGTCTAAAAAGGCTCAACTTAGGGATTGGAGCCCTAATGTTGGCAAAAGGCGACTAGGGAATGGAGGCCCTATGTCTAAAAAGGCTCAACTCAGGGATTGGAGCCCTAATGTTGGCAAAAGGCGACTAGGGAATGGAGGCCCTATGTCTAAAAAGGCTCAACTCAGGGATTGGAGCCCTAATGTTGGCAAAAAGGCGACTAGGGAATGGAGGCCCTATGTCTAAAAAGGCACAACTCAGGGATTGGAGCCCTAATGTTGGCAAAAGGCGACTAGGGAATGGAGGCCCTATGTCTAAAAGGCACAACTCAGGGATTGGAGCCTTAATGTTGGCAAAAGGCGACTAGGGAATAGGGCCCTATGTCTAAAAACCACAACTCAGGGATTGGAGCCCCAATGTTGGCAAAAGGCGGCTAGGGAATGGAGGTCCTATGTCTAAAAAGGCACAACTCAGGGATTGGAGCCCTAATGTTGGCAAAAGGCGACTATGGAATGGAGGCCCTATGTCTAAAAGGCTTAACTCAGGGATTGGAGCCCTAATGTTGGTAAAAAAAATGCGACTAGGGAATGGAGGCCCTATGTCTAAAATCTCAACTAGAGATTGGAGCCCTATGTTGGAAAAATGAGACTGCTAAATTGTGTACTTATGCTAAAATGAACCAAGAAGGATTTTTTTCTTTTTTTTTTAGTAAAAAAACTAACATTTTTTTTTT
>NC_031990.1:41281733-41297108 GCF_001879085.1 Nicotiana attenuata
GGAATGGAGACCCTATGTCTAAAAAAGCACAACATAGGGATTGGAGCCCTAATGTTGGCAAAAGGCGACTAGGGAATGGAGGCCCTATGTCTAAAAAAGCACAACTCAGGGATTGGTGCCCTAATGTTGGCAAAAGGCGACTAGGGAATGGAGGCCCTATGTCTAAAAAGGCTCAACTCAGGGATTAGAGCCCTAATGTTGGCAAAAGGCGACTAGGGAAGGGAGGCCCTATGTCTAAAAAGGCACAACTCACGGATTGGAGCCCTAATGTTGGCAAAAGGCGGCTAGGGAATGGAGACCCTATGTCTAAAAAAGCACAACATAGGGATTGGAGCCCTAATGTTGGCAAAAGGCGACTAGGGAATGGAGGCCCAATGTCTAAAAAGGCACAACTCAGGGATTGGAGCCCGAATGTTGGGTAAAGGCGACTAAGGAATGGAGGCCCTATGTCTAAAAAGGCTCAACTCAGGGATTGGAGCCCTAATGTTGGCAAAAGGCGACTAGGGAATGGAGGCCCTATGTCTAAAAAGGCTCAACTCAGGGATTGGAGCCCTAATGTTGGCAAAAGGCGACTAGGGAATGGAGGCCCTATGTCTAAAAAGGCAATGTTTGGTTTATACTACCGAAAGGATTGAAAAGTTTGCTGTTGTGTCTTTTTTTGAGGAACACCTTGCATATGTATTTTTTCCCATTTAGTTTTGGAAAATTAAAACATCTCGTTCCTATTGGCTTGTATCTGTGGTTCAGGCGAGCTAGCATTGTATACCAGCACAATGTCAGGCCGCCGCCAAGAGGAAAAGGGGAAAAGTCTTGCGTTATGCAAAATAGAAAGCTCACTGACAGGCTCTATCAAACTCTATTGCATTTGACAATTCACCATTGCCTATCTGAACACCAAAGGTGGGAAAGATATTTGAACTGACCAACGTCAAGTTCTGTGACAAATTTCCTTCTGCCTATCAAAATTATGTGTAGAGCCACTGTCCACAAACATCAAACACTTTACCCTACAAAGAGTAGCCGCTTGAAGCTTCAAAGTGGTAGCCGATCCTTTGCCAAAATTGCCTGAAAGGAAATTTCTGCACGAAATCAGTAGGTAAACATGTTGTCATTTTTGTCGTTGTCTTCCATAGCTCTGTGCATCGCTCTACCTCTTGCATTAACTTCAAATGAGCAAAAGTTTCCAAGGTTTGCAACGATGACCAGGAAGCAAATTTGTCTCCACAGACGGTAGCATATAGGGACCCTTTTCTCGCTGATTCTGTTGGTCGGAGTCAACGACGGGCATTTGGAAGGCGATGGCTGTTGAAAAGGACGTGTAACTGATTGTAGAGATGATTTAGAATGGAAGAAGTCTTCGAGCGATTGTGTGAGGATGTTCCTGTTGAAAGAAAGGTCGTGGATGCTGAAGCCAAGTTGAGTCCCCTTACTGGATGCGATTTGTCCCGTTGTTTGCCTTCAATATTCTAAAGCCAGAACTCCAATGCGCTTGTATAGCAGATCGGAGGCTTATGAATCCTAACGTCCACTGCGAAGGTCTTCGTTGAGGCCCTACTAGGAAAAACTCAAGCAGAATAGTGTCTGGCCAAAGTTTTGATCACGTGTTTGCTCTCCTTTGCAAATCCTGCCGATACTGCGATGGCACTATTCAGTTTGTTGATTATTACCTGATATTCATCAAGGTTCTGAAACTCGCGGGTCCGTAATTTTCCTTGCATAATTTCACCAATTCGTCGCCAATAAAATGGTTTCGCTCGCTATTGATCCAAGCGAAAGATCAATGCATCTCCTTCCAAGTTAACATAGAGCCACATCAAACTTTAGTCTTCAGGCATTGATAGTGACTAAAAATACTTTCTGCTTTCAGAATCCAGCTCGAGGATCACTCCCTCCATACTTTAGAAATTCCATTTTTGTCTGCGAATCGGCGGGAAGTTTCTCGTATGCCACCAAAGTGCCTTCAACCTTGCCTCTACTGGTGTTTAGCCTTTCCTTTTATTGGTTGGTGATCTCCACTGTGATACCTTCACCATGCTTGTTCTGAGTATTTTGTGCCTTTAAGACAGCAAAATACAGTGGGCCAAGAAGCAATCAAATGGTCTCCAGTTCATCGCTGCTATAGTCGTCGAGTGGGGCGATTTGGATCAAGAGTCCTACATTTCTTTGCTTCTGCCTCCTTGAATAAGTTATGGAGAGAATTACGTGGCTTATCACCGAATCCAAAATGCAGCCGGCCCCCTACAACCTATGTCGCAATTGATACCATAAGTCCATAAAAAACTACCGAACGTAATCCAAGCCTCCAACCACATACGATAACATCACATCAAACGAATCAGGATCAAAACACACTTTCGACATACCTCTTAAATGTTCATGAAACTTCCAAACTATCAAACCCCAGCATCCTATTGAAGCCTAACCAATATACATCACTAACCTTGTTCACACAAGTTTCAAATGACAAATACCAGAACTAATTCCAAGTCCCATTGAACCAATAATTGCCCCAAAAGTGAACCCATGGTCAAACTTATGAAATCATCAAAAACCTTCAAATGTTCCACTTTCCAGCAAAAAGATCAATCATTCCTAAAGAACTTTACCAATCAAATCTGGGCAATAATGCCTATGTCCAAAATTACCATAAACCTATTGTAAATTGAAACCTTTAATAATAACGATCTAAGGTCCTTAACAACAAAATTCAAACCTTGGTGAAATCTTATGATAGTTAGATCCTCCAATCAATTTCCCAGTGTTACACAATTCACATCTAAAAACGCTTCCCGGAACCAACCAACATCGCCGCAGAAAGATCACAAAACAACAAATAAATAATACGAGAAATATCAAATGGGGAGATAGGCTCAAATACATCACAAATAACCGGCGAGCGTCGTTACAGTTCTCCCTCTTCATTTAATAAATGTTCATACGTCGAACGAGTTTAAGAATTATAAGCTGAAAAGTCCAAAAAGTGAGTGTAATCTGCTATGCAATATCATGCTCAGGTCCCTCCCAAGTTATCCTCCACGACCATTTGACTCTCCACCGACCTTTACTGACACGATTCCTTAGCCCTTAGCTTCGAACCTGCCTATCCAAAAATAAGTCCAAAAACATGTGACTTATCTTCACAGTACTTCCAAAGCATAGAAAACACGTAAACACCGGATGAACTCTCCAAATATTAGGAGGCAAACCAAGTTTATAAGACAACCTTGCCAACTCCTCTTCCAAACACCTCAAATCGAACAATAAAGCCCAGCCTCAACTTGCCCTTTTTTTTTAACCTATCACGCCCTATATAAGAGAGAAACTCTAAGAAGACCTTCTCTCCCTCCATGAAATGCCATTATCCACAAACTCTTTCTATCAAAGCATAGCTCTTCTGCTGGACAATTTGTGTGATGCTCTGGTGAATCAACTTTCACCTTTCAAAGCAATCAGAGACCAAGTCTGTGCCCAATAACCTAGCCTCACCGCTCGAACCTCAACCAATCAGAAAACGAAATAACCATCCTATATAAATGGCCTCATACGGAGCCATCATCTAGATACTAGACCTGATTATCTCTTGTTGTAGGAGAACTCTGCTAAAGGTAAGTATAATTTCGCTAAGCCTTATTCGAGTCAATAGTGGTATCCCCTCAACATATCTCCAAGATTTGAATGTCCCTCGACTGCCCCAGACCTTTTTGAGGGGAACACAGTAACTCAACCCACCTGCATGCCCAAATCCAACGCTGAACGACTCCTCCAAAAGTAGAAGTAGAAATGAGTGTTGTTGGTCTGATATGAATAGAGACAGGTACAACCATACCAAGCGAACAATCTCTCTGATGTAAGATACTGAGCCAACCTCTCTGAAGTGGTAGGAAAGTCATAACCGGAATGAAATGCACCAAATTGGTCAACCGATTCGTAATGATACCAAATGGTATCAAATTCAACAAAGGTCTGTGGCAACCCTCCACAAGTCCATATCAAATGTTGTCCCACTCCTCTTCGGTATATAATCTTTTAAGCAACCACCCGATTTTTATGCTCATGAGAACGTCTGATTGGACAGTGTTAAACATCGTGAAAATGCCCATGTCCTTCTTCATACTTCTCCAACCAATAATGCCGCTGTCAAATCACGATACATCTTTGTTGGCAACCTGAGTAAGTAGAATACCTGAAATATGAGCCTCCTCATGAATCAACTCCTAAGCCCTCGGCATTGGGAAAAACAACTGACTCTAAAGTCGCAGATAGACCACCATCATCACCCAATAGTCACCATCCATTAGCACCACTTGTGCTGAACCTATGTCCTTAAGGACAAGCAAATGGGATCATACTACTGAAGTGCCATAATGCCGCTCAAACAAAGATGACTATGAACAACACACACTAGGAGACCTCTACTCGTTATATGAAAGTCCACTCTCCCAATATAATTGGCCAAACGCCTGAATATGTATAGCAAAGCCCTCTCCACAGTGGGAATGAATGATAAACCATCCCCCCCCCCCACCCCATACTCTCTACTTAAGGCATCTGCTACCAACAATTTAGCCGTTCCTAAATGATAAAAAACAAGTGATATCATAATCCTTCAACGCTTCTAACCAATCTACGCTACTCAACTTTAGATCCTTCTAATTAAATATAAATGATGGAGGCTATTATGATCTTATGTACATACCTCACACGAACACTCCATATGAAGTAAGCCTTCAAATTTGAGTATGTGCACAAATAGCTTGCTACTCCAGATCATATGCGGCCGATAGTTCTTCTCATGGGGGATTTCAACTGGCATGATGCATAGACAATCACCCTACTCTCATGCATCAAGCATATAGCTCACGACCATAAGCGAGACAATAGACTGTAATACAAGGCAATACAAAATTGGAGTTGTGGTCAGTAGTCTGAGCTTTGAAAGCTCATTCTTCACATCTCGTTAGACCATCAAACAGAGAACCCCTTCCTGAGATCAACTTATTGATGGAGCTGCAACAGGAAGAGTTAACTCTCCTCTAAAGGCGACTATAGTAAACTAGCACAAACCCAAAAAAACTCCTGATCTCTATGACGGTAAGAAGGTTTTGGGCTCAACTCTAAACGCACTTCAATCTATCTTCAGATCCACCTTGATCCATCACCTAGAACACAATGTGGCCCAAAGAACTCCACTGGATCCAACCAGAACTCACACTTGGAGATTTAGCATAAATAACTTTCTTATCCTTCAGAAAGTGAGAGCACAATCATACAAATTGATGCTCGTGAATCCTCCTAATACAGGAATATGAACCAAGATATCCGTCAACACATGATGGTAAATAAGAATCCAAATAAGAACTAGAATATGTTTGTTCATGAAATGCATAAAGAGTTGGGGGCATTATCAAGAGAAAGAACACACCAAGAACTCATAATGCCAATAACGGGTCTGAAAAACCGTCTTAGGGGATGTCCTTGAAGCCCTTATCTTTCAACTGATGGTGCCCGAATCTCAAACTAAATCTTTGAGAAGCGACTCTAGCACCTGGAAGCTGATCAAACAAGTCAATCATATGCGGTAGTGGATACTTTTCTTGATGGCAAACCGTTGTCAATGTGCCTATATGTTAGTGCACAAATCCTCCAATGGAACCATCTTTCTTTCTTCACAAAATATCTGGCCACCCCAAGGTGAAGCACATCGGCCTAATGGAAACCTTTATCTAAACAATTCTTGCAATTGTCCTTGAATTCTATCAAAACTCTATTGGAATCCTAAGATACGTGGGATAAAGATATGGGTTGTGTGTTCGGTTGCAGAGAGTCACTACCAAATCTATATCCTATATCAAGTGGCATGCCCCGCTAGTCTTGTGCAGGAAACAAATCTAAAACTCCTCACTATAAGGAACTGAATCAACTGTATGAGTTCAACTTGAAAACTCTAACAAAGGGCTAAGTACACCAAGTCATCTTTCTCAACCATCAATTGAGCCTTCAGGGTAAAAAAAACACCCTAACTGGATTGACGCCAAGGAAACCTTTCCATGCAACCTATGGATAATCCTGGTGTCACGCTTAACGCCAGGGGAGTGCGAAAAGGTGCTCAACCGAGATAACCCAGTCAAGCAAGCTACTTGGTCCTTCTACCCTCTTACCCATTAAAAAATAACGATTGAATCAGATAGCAAGAGATAGACATGAGAAGAGTAAGGTTGTCCACATTCTTTTTCATTACTCAAAGATATTTTATTTATGATTTTTGAAAAATATACAAGTTTATAGATACGAGGGAAAACATGTTTGCCAAATAATCAACACTACTGGTTCATTACCCAACACTAACACCAACCCACAGCTAGATCTACGGAGCCTCTAAAGCATAACAGAAGATTAGAATGGAAGTGCGGAGACAAGGCCATATCTATATCTCAAAAACAGCAATGTACAATTCAAGTGACATAAGGCCAGAACAAAAATAGGATCACCGAAACCTGTGAATAGAAGGGTGATTGCTAAGCGAGGATCAAAGCTGCCCGCTAAGGAATCATCCTGCATCCATTGAAGATCGCAGGCGCCTCCCACAAAGAGAGCGTTAGTACATGTAGAATAGTACTAGTATGGAGAACTAAATATTCCTCTCATGAAAAAAATGTCAATGTAACAAAGGAAAACCATGACAACATAAAAGTAATAACGCAATGATATCCAAATGCCAAGGTAAAACAAAAAATTATCTAAATAAGAAAAATTAACGTTTTGGTTAGGAGATTATTTAGCCTTCGATTAATCACACCAGATAACGAGGCGATGGAGTCCATCACAAATTCTATCGCTGAGCGCATCCTCTTCCACGGTCCAATGTGGATCGACATGGTGGAATACAAAAAAATAGGTAGACCCAAGAGTAGGAACTACCAATGGCGGCGACATGGCATCTGATCTCCACCCGATTGGGCTAGGGTCAATTCCCCACAATATGCCGTGCGGGTCAACTTCCAATTTAGGGCTAACAATCAATCTACCAAATTAAGGGAAATAATCCATCACATCATCTAAATCTATCCCTACACCGACACATGTAGTTTCGGGTGTGGCCCGTTACAACCAACCCTTCCTCGGGTCGCTAATGAACTCCAAAAATATTTTGTTTGCACACAGAAGGATAGAAATACAAATGCATTCACCTCATGACTTTCACCCATATATAGCTTCACTGGTACTTTCAACACACTCATAATATCATTATCCATTGGCTCTCTTGGCCATTCATATGATTCCGCATTCATGGACGATGGTCGAATCTCATACTCCACACTTTCATTTCTTTACTTTCAAGATCGTCATCATATACACCAACATATAGAATGTTTTGGAAATCATAACTTTAAGTTCATTAGTAAAGAAGGCTTTAAATAATAAATTTCTTTTCCAAAGTATGGAAGCAAATGACTTGCAATGCAACAACAAGTTAAAAATCATAAACGAGTAATACATGTCGCGCCCCCTTTTTCCTCAACGGATTCCGGGTGTTCGACATTTTTGGGACAACTCCTTTTTCTTTTGGGAATGGTATTTGAATTTGAAGAGTCTCCACCTAACGGATTAAGGTGCATTAGGGCACCTAAAGCAAGTAACTCATAAAAATCGGTTTGCATTACAGAGGCTTGGGTAAGGGCTCAAGAATAACCTTGGAGGGAAGGTGTTAGGCACCTCGCGGTCCACAACGGTGGTCCTGGCCGAACTCAAGTTATATGAATTAGTTATTTAACAATAGGTAGTCTAAGCACACAATATAAGGTAAAAGAAATTTGACAGATAAGCAGTCTAAGCACACATATGTAAATAAGACGAGGGAAGTCCTAGGTTGTTATAGGATCACATCTGTCAATACTCGATAGAGCCTTCCTCAAATAGAGGGGTTTACACGTGGAATTAGCGCACAGGTCATCATGTCCTTTACTACCGCAATTACCTCCCTTGGTCATAGCCTAAAGCATTCTGCAACCTTAAGATGTATCCTATGCGTGCACTACCCGTCCCTTTACTTATATAGTCCCGGAGGTATTTAGGACTTCTAGTTAAGGTGGGTCTAGACTCTCCTATAGTAATTAAAAGGAGAAAAACTCTAGGACACAAACAAAACATGTAGGACAGGACCAAAGATAGAATAGTTAAAAGGCTCATATTTTACCTCCACAAATAGAGCAAGTAAGTGCACCGTCGCAAACGACAGATTTCAGATATTTCAAGAGGGTCCTAGAACAAGATATCTAGGTGAGCACGACAAGTAGAGAATATATAGTAATGAGTTAAGGCCGGGTGTTAAAGACCTATATCGTTTGCCTTCTGATTTTAAAACCTGTTGATCTGGGCAGTCACAAGTAAGCAAAGCATAGTTTCACAGTTTATTAGACCTTGATTACCTATAGGCTTGCTAGGCATGGATCAACAGTAACATGTTATCTAGACGTTAGTAAAGACCATAATTCTGAATCAGTAATTGGCAGAAAGATTTTTATTTTTTATTGGAACTATATGCTGTCTAGGTACTGAAGAATGATCACAGGCGTTACAGAACTAGTTTTACATTTTTTTATCTATACGAGCATGATGTCTAAGTATTGAGATTGTTTTTATGCTTACACCTTATAGCAGGTGACAAAACTAATTTTTATGCGTTTAAACTATAGTCATGGTATTTAAGCGAGTGGGTAAAAATCCTAGAAACATGATCTCTAATGCACATAGGAAAGTTTGTGAACATGATTATTAAGGCACGATTGATGAATGACCTAAGAACCAGATTTTTAATGCAAGTATGAGAATGCAGAAATCTTTTTAGAATGGAAAAGTTAGAACAAATAGTGTAATGATCCTATAAACATGTTTTCTAATGCACATAACAATCCTGTAAGCATGGCTTCTAACTCATGCAAATAATCAGAACAATCCTATGAGCATGGTTTCTAATACATGTAGACAATCATAACGGTCCTATGGGCATGGTTTCTATCCAATTCCCACAAAAGATATATAAAAGTCCCTCCCGTTTTACTAATATCCCAATATCTATTTGTAAAAGAGTTATTATTACAGACCATCACTAATAATTCAACACTCCTTTTTACACACCCCGAAAGGTGGTACAAGGGAGTTTTTTTCACTTTAAGTGATATTATTCGAATGGGATTATTCATTCAATTTGTTTAGAGTGCCACTTGGGATAGTTTATTTGGTGTCTCAAGTCACCGATTTATTTTGAATCCAAAATAGAGGAAAATTCGACTTTCCTTGTGAAGTTTGCGAACCAGAAATACTGACTAAGGAATTCTGTTAACCCGGGGGAAGGTGTTAGGCACCCCCAGATTCCGTGGTTCTAGAACGGTCGCTTAAACTATTAACAATTGCCTATTATCTGATTTTAATACATGTTCAAAACCTATAGTGCAATTTTAAATTATTTACCGCTTTTAATTAATTTTAAGGAAAATTGAACGTCGTTTAAAACATGTCTTTAGGTCACGTCACATGAAAATGCTCCCGTAATCCTTGACACATTTTTATTCAATGTTTAGGATTTGGATTTGGGTCACATGAAATGCACACCCGAGTTTAAGAAAGTAGTATTATTAAATAACGTGCCTAAAGCAACTAACGCGTTGTTAACTTTGTGAGGGGCCATGAAAATTTGCTAAATGGCACGCCTCGAGTTCTAAGTATTTTAAAAGAAATAATTTATACGAGGGCCACGCATTCGATTTTATTTGGCGCGGCGCACCTCAATTCCATTTTTTAAAGGATTGTCCTAACTAAAATTCGGGAGGGCCATGGACTATTATGTTATCTAATATGGCCCCCTCAGATTAAATATAAGGACTATAGGATCCACTGATTAAATCGAGCTTAAAAAATTACAGTTACTTTTAAACTAAGTGTGAACCTAAAGTATTCAATGGTCCAGTAAAGAGAAGGGCCTTGATACATTATTTATTCAAAAAACACACCTGGGCCTGGCAGCAGCCCAGCAATTACTGGACATCTCCATCTTGAAGCAGCGAACTCCTTCTCATCTCAAAGTAATTTCGACATTCAGGCCCATAAGCGGCCCAAACTTTACAAAAATGCAGCCGAGGGTAGAAGACCCAGTATTGAGCCTAAACGGACACAAAAGGGACATACAAACCAAAGAATTATGCCAAATAAATTTGATCCTCAACATCTAACAATTTATTATGCAGGAAGTATTAAAATGCTTCATAAATCATTTTGCATTCATGCCTTGCTATCAACTCCAATTTTGTGTTGAACACTGATTTCATTAAAATATAAGCATATACCTTTAAACTCAACGCTTAATGTAAACTCTAACTACAGGACCTCAAATGAAAGCCCACAACATATTGATCTTATGAAGCCTTTCAACATTAAATTCCTGGATTCCTCTACACTAATATTCATGTGTTAGCTCAAATGATGAAAGAACACAATCAACCAACTAACATGCTTACTAAGCTCAAATTGATGAAAGAAAACCTAAATTCTAGCAAATTTTGAACTAACAAAGAAAACTACATACTGAATTAAACATATATAGGAGTTATGAGCAGAATGATGAATTAAGCCCTCTTCAACCCTCAAAGCATTGATGCATACAGGAAACCATCACATCTTAAATAAACAAAGCAATGCACCATACAAACAATTACAAATACTTAACTATCAACCAACATTATTATTTTTCCATCAGTTTCTCTAACATCAAACCAACCATGAAGCTTTTCCCAATACTACTACTTATTCTATTCAAAACTAACAGATCTAACCCATTAAACCGGAATGGACTTTAAGCACAATTCCAACAGTCCTTAAACAAATACAGGTGCAAAATCTAGCTAAATATACAGTAATTCATGTGATATATGACACAAACATCATGGATAATTATGAATAAACGTAAAGGAATCCACAGCCATGCTTTCAAGTTTACTTCATCTTCAAAATTTGAGATTTACATCCAATGGAATTTAGGAAAAGTACCTGAAATTGAAAGGAAAAAGAGGGTGAGGAATTAGCAGATAATAGCAGCACAGGATCAGCAGGTAGACAACCAGTTTTAAACCCAAAAAATAAAGTGAAGCAGCCTAGAAGAACAACTTCAAAACCCAGCAAATGAACCAAAGACCTCAACCTAGACTTGATTCTAACTCATCTCCATTATTAGCTACCTAGAAATTGTTTCAGCTTAGGAGAAAATTCAGAAAATCACCAATAAAACTCAATGAAACAGTGTTTTGAAGTTTTAGCCGTCTGGAGTTTTCAGAATTTTTCAGCTATTAGATCTCTAAGGTCTCAGGTCTCTCAATTTTGCAGGATTTTTACTCTTAAAATTCTGATCTCTCCGTTCTCTTGCAAGGCAAGAATGCAATGCCTTTATAGGCAAGCAAATAGGGCAAACCCTTCAGATTTTATTTTACCCCTTAGTCCCTGATTTTATGACTGTTTTTCTAAGTTATCCTCTGAAATTTAATCATAAGCCCTTGCTAGAAGCTTTTAGGGTTTCTTAGGTGGTTACTGCAAGATTCTCTAATTGAATTACCCCAATTACTCCTCAAACCTCCTAATTTACCTCATACTCAAATGGGCTATGGGTCCAATAGACCCTGGTCGAATCCCTTAGGCAACCAGCCCAAAATTGGACTTAAGGGTAACACCCCAAGCCCTAAACACAACCTAACCAAACTTTCCTGATTGAAACAAACAAGAGGAAGGAACACTCAAGCAATTTGATTTTTATTCCTTTTCTCTTTTCTTCTTTTTTTTATATTACAATTACAGAGCTAATATTACTGCATATCGAAGTTAAACTAATAAGCAAACTAATTAAAAGGGAAAGCTTCTTCCTAAAACTAATCATGTATGTAAAATGGACAATTAACAACACTAGGAAAGCAAAGAAATCCAGAAGAAGAAGGAAGAAATGGACGACAATAAATGAAAGAAAAAATAAAGAAAACTTAACAAAGAGAAGAGAAAACTTACTACAATTCGTACCAAGAAAAGGAAGCTTGAATCTTCAAACCTTCGGATTCCCGTCTAAACTGATATTAATCGTATGTTCTCATAGAGAACGAACGAATAAAATCATTTTAGGCTAAGATCGTCTACAGAATATCGATTTTTGACTTTTAGGTTCAAACTGTGATTTAAATTCCAAGAATTCTGGGTATATTCGAGGGAAAAGGACTACGGATCTGGAAAGAGGGGAGTGAGGAGGTCACATAGTGTTATTTTGGTGGTGGTTGATGGTGGCGCCCCGACCGGAGGACGGTGGAGAATCATGGCGGCCTTCAGGGTTGATGTTTGCCAGTTTTCGGTGAGATTCGAGGGAGAACGGGTGGTGGCATGGGTATGAGGGGGAGAGACGAAGCTCTGGTGAAGATTTGGGGTGATTTGAGACTCGCCGCCGGCGGAGTGTGATTTCCGGTAGCGGCGTGCGGCAGAGACGGTAAGGGAAGATAGGGCGGCTAGGGTTGTCTCTAGGGTTTGAGAGTGTGAGAGAGATGAGAGATGAGGGGGTAGGGAGTGTGCGTTTGGGACATTTTTATACGTGGGAGACCCGACTCAGGACCGTTGGATCTCAAAACCTCGACGGTCTGATCTGTTGCCAGCGAAACGGGGTCGTTTTGGAGTCAAAGGGGGCCTGGACGGGGTTGTGACGCGGGTTTGGGTTTGGGTCAGGTGGTTTTGGACGGGTTTAAGGGGGAATTTGGTTTGGGCTGGGGCATTAAATCAAAGACTGGCCCAAATTTAAACTTTTTCCTTTTATTTCCTTTTATCTTTTTTCTTTTTAAATTAAAACAAAACTAAAATTAAACCTTAAAACTAAATTAATTAACAATTATTAACTAATTAAACCTCATAATATTTACAAAAATTAGTTAAGTCCCAAATTGAAAGCAAAAATGTAATGAATTCGAAAAAATTAAAAGTAAAAAATGGAAAGAGAGTTATTTTTTTGTTTTTTTTTCTTTCATTTTTTGTAATATTAAATAACTAAATCATCTTACAAAGTAGAAAATTAGGTCCTAAATGCAAATGCACTATTTTTTGTATTTTTTATGAATTATATAAATTAAACATGCACACAAAAATGCAAACAGACACAAAAATTATGCAATTAATTCCTAAAAATCAAATAATTAAAGGAAAAATCCTAATTTTAGGAATTCTGTAGGAGTAAATCATGCGGGGCAAAAATCACGTGCTCACAGCTGCCCCTCTTTGCTCGGAGACACGAAGGATTTTCGGGCAAAAGATAAAAGGAGCAATTATGAGGATTATTGCCCGCTTGGCACTCCATGAGAAGCATTTTTGAAAAGTGTCTGACCGAACCTTGCTTCAGAGGTTGCCTACATATCCTTGGGCTATAAAGGAATCAGGTCAGTGTAGTTCTGGAAATTTTGGTAGCTGGGACTACCGGGAGCTGTGATTTCACTGCTGCCGCCACTGCTACCGCTTGTTGACCTCCTTATTACACCAAAAGGAAAATCAAAGCTAAGCTAGCTATGCCTATCAACTACGAGTTACAAGATTCCTATCTATAAATCTCTTGAAGCCCGATCTTGAGTCTTAGCTGATTTTTACTGTGGAGTCCGACCTGAATCTTGATTAAGACTCTCATAAGCTGTAGGTGCTGGTTCTTTCTTCAGCATTGGATCAAGGCAGGACAAGCGAAGCTTGTGACTTCAATCAAATTTTGAGCAGTCCGCATCTTATCTGTTTCAGCACTTTGAATTTACTTCTTTTTTGTTCTTTTTTCTTTTCCTTTATTCTGGATTGAGACTCATTCCTTTGGTCATCTCGAATCCTGTTCCTTGAGGTAATACCTGTTCAGACACCCAAAACAAACAAACGAACGAAATTTTCTGCCCCAGTTTTCGAAAATTTTGTGAGTTATTTGCAACAAAAAATAATTTTTTTTGTTGAAAGCAAATAAAATAAGGATTACATCTATCTAGAAGGGAAAAGACCAGTGGATGGAGCCCTATATCTAAAATGTCAACTCAGGGATCGGAGCCCTAATGTTGGCGAAAAGGCGACTAGGGAATGGAGGCCCTATGTCTAAAAAGGCTCAACTCAGGGATTGAGCCCTAATGTTGGGCAAAAGGCAACTAGGGAATGGAGGCCCTATGTCTAAAAAAAGGCTAAACTCAGGGATTGGAGCCCTAATATTGGCAAAAAGGCGACTAGGGAATGGAGGCCCTATGTCTAAAAAGGCTCAACTTAGGGATTGGAGCCCTAATGTTGGCAAAAGACGACTAGGGAATGGAGGCCCTATGTCTAAAAAGGCACAACTCAGGGATTGGAGCCCTAATGTTTGCAAAAGGCGACTAGGGAATGGAGGCGCTATGTCTAAAAAGGCACAACTCTGGGATTGGAGCCCTAATGTTGGCAAAAAAGCGACTAGGGAATGGAGGCCCTATGTCTAAAAAGGCACAACTCAGGGATTGGAGCACTAATGTTTGCAAAAGGTGACTAGGGAATGGAGCCCTATGTCTAAAAGGTGCAACTCAGGGATTGGAGCCCTAATGTTGGCAAAAAGCGACTAGGGAATGGAGGCCCTATGTCTAAAAAGGCACAACTCAGGGATTGGAGCCGTAATGCGAGAAAAGGCGACTAGGGAATGGAGGCCCTATGTCTAAAAGGCACAACTCAGGGATTGGAGCCTTAATGTTGGCAAAAGGCGACTAGGGAATAGGGCCCTATGTCTAAAAACCACAACTCAGGGATTGGAGCCCCAATGTTGGCAAAAGGCGGCTAGGGAATGGAGGTCCTATGTCTAAAAAGGCACAACTCAGGGATTGGAGCCCTAATGTTGGCAAAAGGCGACTATGGAATGGAGGCCCTTATGTCTAAAAGGCTTAACTCAGGGATTGGAGCCTAATGTTGGTAAAAAAAATGCGACTAGGGAATGGAGGCCTATGTCTAAAATCTCAACTAGAATTGGAGCCCTATGTTGGAAAAATGAGACTGCTAAATTGTGTACTTATGCTAAAATGAACCAAGAAGGATTTTTTTTTTTTTTTTTTTAGAAAAACAACATTTTTTTTTCTTTTTGAAAAAATTATTTTTTTAAACAGATTGCCCCAAATGCTTTTTTTTCATTGGCATGAACAAATGACCTTTTTTTTTTCGAGACATCCTCTCTTTTTTTCTTTTTCAAATTATCCTAGGAGAAAATCGTCAGACTAGGTTTCCTATCTTAGGAGAGAGATTCATCAGACTAAGATTTTGATCCTAGGAGAAAGTTATCAGACTAGATCTTTTTTTCTTTGTTATCTTAGGAGAAAAATTCATCAGAGTAAGATTTCT
>NC_031990.1:41297118-41301605 GCF_001879085.1 Nicotiana attenuata
TCCTAGGAGAAAGTTCATCAGACTAGGTCTTCTATCTTAGGAGAAATATCCATCTGACTAAGATTTTGATCCAAGGAGAAAATTCATCAGACTAGGTTTTTTATCTTAGGAGAAAAACTCATCAGACTAAGATTTAGATCCTAGGAGAAAGTTCATCAGACTAGGTCTTCTATCTTAGGAGAAAAATTCATCAGACTAAGATTTTGATCCTAGGAGAAAGTTCATCAGACTAGGTCTTCTATCTTAGGAGAAATATCCATCTGACTAAGATTTTGATCCAAGGAGAAAATTCATCAGACTAGGTTTTTTATCTTAGGAGAAAAATTCATCAGACTAAGATTTTGATCCTAGGAGAAAGTTCATCAGACTAGGTCCCTTTTTTTTTATCTTAGGAGAAAAATTTATCAGACTAAGATTTCTATCATAGGAGAAAATTCATCAGACTAGGTTTCCTATGTTAGGAGAAAGATTCTTCAGACTAAGATTTATATTGGGAGGAAAATCCATCAGACTAGGACTTTTATCCTAGGAGGAAAAATGTGAAGATCAATGGCAAGATTTTATGCACAATAGCAAGACAAATAAAGGCAAAGATTTGAGAAACTTCCCTTTGTCGGCTCTTCTCTTCTTCTTTTTTTCTATTTTTTTTTCTTTGTTTTTTTTTTCTCTCTCTCTTTTTTAAACCACTTTCCTTGCACTGCTTTGTTCCTGCTGCAAACAAAGAAAAATTTGTCAGTTTTGAAAATGGTGGTCGGTTTGTGGCCTTGAGTCTTGGGAAACTTGGCTTTTGCTCAATCCACTTGAGTCGGTTTCAAGAGACTTTTGCTCTGCATCAATCCTAATTGTTTCACACTAGTACCATTTGTATTTGCAACTCAAACAACCTTATCCCAATTAGAGATCTTTGCTTAGGACATTTTCTGATATCTTGAATGACTTCTTGCTTTTTGAGCAATTTGTTTATCGGAGAGAATCACCAGTTATCTTTCTTCCACCAAGTAGGCTGACAAGAGCCTTTATTGGGGGAACCTTTGCATGAATCCTCAAGGCATGTTGATAGTAACAACTGAGTGTGCTGGCCAAATTTACTGTATGCAACTAAAAAGCTGGTAGCAGATTTTGAAATCTTTTCTTGCTTCTTTTGACAAGGACTGACTCAAAGTGAAGGACAGAATGATGCAAAGAAACAAGTATTAACAAGAAATGCCCCTGTCGGAAGGACAGAAGGAAGAGTTTTTTTTTTCAATAACTAGCCTTAATGGTCATGACATGTATTTTGGACTCAATAGCCGATCTATAAAACTAACCAAATCTTCCCTTTTACCATTCTTATGACTTTGAAGTCGGGCTTATTCGTGCCAATCCTTTGCGTCAGCTTCATGACTCACTTTCGACTAGTGGTGCCCCGAGGAGTTTTCACCAACAAGTCTCTCTTATTTGTTTTCTCTACTTACCGTCGCCTTACAGTGCCTGTGAAGGTTTTTACTAGTAAGACTCTCTAATTTTTTTCTTTTTCTTTCCCCTCTCCCCTTCTTTTGTTAGCAACTTGACAGTGTTCTATGTCGCGTGACAATCGTTGCTCATTGTATGCTTCTTTCGGCATTCTTGAAGGCATATCCTCGCGCCGCTGCCGCCGTTTCTAGGACCGACCGACGCCTCACCTGCACAGGTACCTACGTAGTGTAAAGGTCTTTATTTGGAGGGTTTTTGGATAGGGTTGGACAGAAGGGTTGGCATGAAGGCTCAAAGTAGACTCAAAATGAGGGGTTGTGGACTTACAACTTTTGGAATCGACTCTTTCAAAAGTGAAATAAAATCTTTGCCTCAGTTTCAGCGATTGGGGATTTTTTGGGATTTTCATTTTTATTTTTTTTGAATTCTTATTTGGTTGGACCGAACCGTGAGGCTGCCTACGTATCCATTTTTAAGGAATCAGGTCGAACGTAGTTCAAACATCTGACCTAACTATTTTTTTTTCATCTTTCTTTCTTTTTTCTTTGTCCTTTTTTTGTCTTTTTTTTTTGTTTTCCTAACAAGTTGCCCCAACTTCTATTTTCTGGGGGCATGGACCTTTGACAGTTCTTTTCTTCTTTATTTTTTTTCACTTGAACTTTCTAAGAATTGCCCCAGTTTGTACTCTTGGGACATGAACTTCTTTTTTTCTTTCTTTTTTTTTTCATCATTTTTTTGTTTTTTCACTCTTGACTCTAAACTTGATTCCAAAAGAGGGTGGTCAAAGAAAATAACACAAGCTCAAAAGGGGTAGCGAAGGATATAAAGTATTTTGGGTAGTAGAAAAAAGGGCCTCCCAACCTCGAGAACGCCAAACATATTATTCTTTCGCGATCATAGCATTGCCGAGAATGTCTGTCTTCTTGGGTCTTTTTCAGTGTAAAGCTGTACGAGCAATTCTTTCCTCGCTGTGAATGACCATTGTCAATCTGGGTGACTTTTCTTGGATTTTGTCTTGATGTAGAAGATGCATTTTTCCACTAACTGATCCATTTCAAGTTGTCTAGAATACACCTTCTATTGAAAAACACTTTCTATGTCTTAGTGCTAAACAGACTCAACCCGTCAGATTATCCTTAAGCCCGATCTTCTCAAATGATTCAAAAGGTAGAGATCCTGAACTTCCATGAGCATGAATGCTTTGATTCCATGTAAACTTAACTCATGCTTATTTTCCAAATGTTTTATGTCTATATTCATCTTCAAAAGTGTCTCTTTCTCACTTGTCCAATTCAAGACTAAATCAGTTTCTAAGATCTGGCCAAAAATTCCGCATGCATGTCATGTCACTAGAACTAGCGTGAAAAGAACTATGCATCAAATGGACACACAATGACTGACTGTTTTTTTTTTATTGATAAAGGATAGAAGGGTCCGATAGCACAAAAAGAACAAGAAAAGATGACAAAATAAGCTACCATGGCTATAAGATGAGTGACTTTTCAGTTGCCAAGCAACATATTAGCTACGGACTTGAACATCAGCATTACTACGGCATTCAACCATTCTTATTGCTATGGACTTAGCACTCAAATTTTGACTTTCATCCCGAGCAGCCCATGTCCTATTGCTCAAACTGGTAGAAGTCAACCAACATTTGCCTCCATTTTTAATTCTTCACCGCCAACTTGCCTACTTGCCTTTTCGTGACCTTGGATCAACAACAAAGGTGCTTGTTCCATTGGTTGAGAAGATGCTTTTATTTCCGAGACATCTTGGATTGCTCTAGTGACTCGCCATTACAAACCAACAAACCGACCACCTTTGATTATCTTTTATTTCAAAACAAACAAGCATGTTAGAATAAACACTCTCTTTTTCTTTTTCCTTTTTCTCTTTTTTTTTGTTTCTGTCCTTTCTCTTTTTTTTTCTTGGTTTTTCTTTCTTTTTTTTTTCCTGTTTTTTCTTTTTCCTTTTTTTTTTGTTTTAAAACCATTCGATCGAACCTGATGTGGGTTGCCTATGTATCATGTGGGAACATGAATCAGATCTTGCGTAGTTCGGGAAGATCAGGAACAAAGTAAATAAACTAACTTTTTTTTTTGAATTTTCTTTTATTTTTTTCGAAAGAACGACTTATAAAGAAGAATGAGAGTATTTTTGGATTTCAATTTTTCTTCAAAATTTTTCAAAGAACGACTTATAAAGAAGAGAGATTTTTTTTTGAATATCGACCTCTTATTTTTCTATTTTAGAATTTCGAAAGAAAAAACTTCCAAAGAAGAAAGAAAATATTTTTGGATTTTTTTTTGGAATTTTATTTTGAATTTATGAAAGAAATGCTTCTAAAGAAAAGAGAAAATATTTTTGAATCTTGAATTTTCTTTTGAATTTTTTGAAAGAAGAACGAAAATATTTTTGGATTTTCAGAAGAAATTAAAAGAAAATATTTTTGTATTTTTTAAAAAATTGGGTCTAAAAGAAAGACTTTCTAAAGAAGGAAGTAAATGAAAATATTTTTGGATTTTTTTTTCAAAATGGTGGGTCGGAACCGATGAGGTTTGCCTACGTATCTCACTTTCGGTGAGAATCAGACCCGCGTAGTTCGCCAATTTTGACGGAACAAGAAAAACATGACTTATATTGAAATGACTTTTCTTCTTTTTTTTTTTTGTTTTTTTTTGAATTTCGGGAGAGTTACAGCATTTTCTAAATACCTACCTCTCAATTTTTTTTTGATTTTCTTTTTTTTTTATTTTCTTTCCCTATTCTAGAAGCCAGTCAACATGCAAGCCTGAACAGACAGATACGCAAGTAGCACGTAAGATGCATCAGGATGGTCTTTTAATTTGGGTACACCTGTCCTAGACGGAGCCAACCTCTGTGTTGAGTCCCCAAAGTCAAATGCACATGATGCAAACAAGCGTTCCTGCTAGGGATCGGGCATGTGGCTTTGTTATACTAGGTTTAAAAACCTGGGTTTATTATTCTAGACCTGGCTTACCTGAGCGGACAACTAGAGCCGGGGGGGGGGG
>NC_031990.1:41301625-41376202 GCF_001879085.1 Nicotiana attenuata
GGGGGGGGGGGGGGGGGGGGGGGAGAGGCAGCATACCGGGAATACAGAAGCTTCACCAGCTTTGCAAGCTCATTTGACCCTCAAGTTTTTGGATTTGTGTGGGCTAGCGACAATGGCTCTTACGCCTTGGGCCGACACGGCCTTTTATGTGGGATGGAGACAATGGCTCTTACGCCTTGCCCTTAGGCATATGCAGTTAACTATTTTGGGTTCAGTCTCCGAGTCGAATTTCAACTCGAGCTCATTTGACCCTCAAGTTTTCGGATTTGTGTGGGCTGGCGACAATGGTTCTTACGCCTTGGGTACGATTGTTTATGTGGGCTGGCGACAATGGCTCTTACGCCTTGGGTCGATGCGACCTTTTATACGGGCTGGCGACAATGGCTCTTATGCCTTGGGTCGATGAGACCTCTTATGTAAGCTTTATTTTTCCCTCAATAAGGATTTTTTGAAAGTGTTTGCCTAACTCTTCGACAGTTTAATAAAAATCCTCAATTGTGAGTCATTATATGGCGATTGATTGAGCACCTCGGGAGGTTCGGCTCGGAGGCTGAATATCTCGAAGCCAGTGCTTAGGAGCTAACACGGTCGAAACTCTTTTGCCTATGTGGAGGGTAGCCTGTTTAACCGGTTCTTTTCGAAGTAGATTCGATGTAATTGAAGGCTTGTGATTTTGTAGCGACGGTCGAGCGTCCCCAAGTCGCGTTAGTTTGGCTGGTACAGCCGTATGGCCGTAGTCATTTGTGGTTGGCCGGTGCCATTTTGATCCCGAGTAAAGTAGTTTGGGCGTCTATATCGAGGGTATGCCCTTTAGGGGTCTTACAAGTTTGATATACAGCCTAAACTTTGAGATCGAGTTTATGCCTTTAGCAAGGTCTTACAAAATTTTCATGCCTTTGAGGTCTTACAGTTTTTAGATACTTGGTACAAGCATGGTTCATGCCATGCTTGAGGTCTTACAGATATCGCCACTTGGTGCAAGCGTGGTTCATGCCTTGCTTGTGGTCTTATAGATATTGTTGTTGCCTTTCGTAGGTCTTGCAACACCGAGCCTGCCCGCTCGGGGTCTTATGGCTTCGTGTTTTTAATGGCTGGTGGTTGGCGACAGTATCCGAATCATCCAGGGTATCCTGGCTTGGGAGCCGATACTTGTAAACTTGGTATTGCCTCATTGAGGGCTTACGATTTCGGAGATTTCGACCCGTAGGTCGTGCGTTTTTTGCGGCTTTGGAGATGTTTCGTGATTTTTATGTTGCCTCGTTGAGAGCTTATGAGTTTGGAGTCCCGACCCGGAGGTCGTTCAGGTGTTGAATCGTTGATGCCAGTCTCCGAGTGTTCGGGACATTTTCAGCTTTGGAGACATTTCGTTTGAAGCGTGAAATGCTTTGATGAAAAGTGTTCTTCGATTACCTTGTACAAGTATACACGTTTTTGCTGTTAAAGGCTTGGTTGCTCTATATGGGCACGGTTCGTTCGACCGTTTGGCCCAATACATTACTTTCCTATCGAGGTCCCATTTGAGGCATCTTGGCTTTCTCGAGTAGGTGACCTTCTGGGGGGATGCCCCCCAGTATTCGAGGTGGATTGTAAAAGAAATCTTGAATACTTGTTGAGTCTCCTTAGGTAGCATATGATCGTTGCCTCGTAAAAAACCTTGCCGGTAAAACCCTTCCAGGGACAAAATCCGGTGGAAGGAAAAGAGTGGAACACGTGCTCGAGGGTGCTTTCAGAACTTTTAATCGAATGCCGTAGCAATAATATCGTATTAGCATCGATATGCTCCAGTTGCTTGGAAGCTGTTTGCCCTCCGTGGTACCGAGCTTGTAAGACCCTTTGCCGACTACTACGAGGACACGATATGGTCCTTCCCAATTTTGGCCTAGCTTTCCTTTATTAGGGTTTCGGGTGTGAAGAGTGACTTTCCTTAGGAACATGTCCCCAACGCTGAAATATCGAAGGTTTGTTCTCCTGTTATAATACCTTTCGATCCTTTGCTTTTGGGCAGCCATCCGGACCAGCGAGGCTTCTCGCTTTTCATCTAGTAGTTCCAGGGTCGTTGTCATGGCCTCGTTGTTCGAGCTTTCAGTGGTGTGTTGGAATCTGGCGCTCGGCTCCCCGACCTCCAATGTACCAAAGCCTCGGCGCCATATACTAGAGAGAAAGGCGTTTCCCCTGTGCTTCATTTTGAAGTTGTTCGGTATGCCCATAGCACTTCGGGCAACATTTCTCTCCACTTTCCCTTGGCGCTTTCCAGCTTCTTTTTTAAGTTTTGGATGATGGTTTTATTTGTGGACTTGGCCTGGCCGTTTGCACACGGGTGGTAAGGCGTCGACAGGATTCTCTTGATTTTGTGATCCTCAAGGAACTGAGTTACCTTGCTCCCGATGAACTGCCTCCCATTATCTCATGTTATCTCGGAGGGAATCCCGAATCGGCACATAATGTGGTCCCAGATGAAGTTAATGACTTCTTTTTCTTTTATTTTCTCGAAGGCCTGCGCTTCCACCCACTTTGAGAAATAATCAGTCATAAATAAAATGAATTTAGCTTTACCTGGCTCCGTCGACAGGGGTCCAACGATGTCCATTCCCTATTTCATGAATGGCCATAACGATAAGACCAAATGTAGTTGCTCGTCGGTTTGGTAAATCATGGGGGAAAATCTCTGGCATTTATCGCACTTTCGAACGAATTCCTTAGTGTCTTTTTCATGTTGTCCCGGTAGTAGCCTGCCCTGATCACGTTTCGGATTAAGGAATTGGCGCCGGAATGGTTTCCGTAAGTACCCTCGTAAATTTCTCGAAGTACATAGTCTGTATCCCCTGGCCCCAGACATACTGCTAGGGGGCCATCGAAAATTCTTCTGTATAGAGTCTTGTTTTCATCGAGCGAGAACCGGGCTGCTTTGGTTCGCAGGGCCCTCGATTCTTTTGGATCCGCGGGCAATTTTCCGTCTTTTAAATAATCAATATATTTATTTCTCCAGTTCCATGTTAGGATGGTGGAGTTATTCTCGGCGGGACCTTCCTCGACCACTAATTTAGATAGCTGAATAACAGCCTTAGGAAGTAAGTCATCTTCTTCAACAGATGATCCCAAGTTTGCGAGGGCATCGGTCTCGCTATTCTGCTCTCGAGGTACGTGGACTAAGGTCCATTCTTTGAAACGATGTAATGTGACTTGGATTTTATCTAAATACCTCTGCATCCTGTCTTCCCGGACTTCGTAGCTCCCATTCACCTGGTTTACTACCAGGAGTGAATCACATTTTGCCTCGATGGTCTTGGCTCCCAAGCTTTTGGCCAGTTCTAAACCTGCAATCATAGCCTCGTACACGGCTTCATTGTTAGTCAATTTTGCAGTTTTTATTGATTTTTTGATTACGCCGCCCGTAGGTGGCTTCAGGACTATACCGAGTCTGGATCCTCTCACGTTTGTGGCGCCGTCGGTGAACAGAGTCCATACCCCGGAAGACGTTCCTGATTTTAGTAAAAGTTCCTTTTCTACCTCGGGCATCAGGAAGGGCGAAAAATCGGCCATGAAGTCCGCCAGAATTTGGGACATGATGGCCGTTCGAGGTTGATACTCAATATCATACCCCTCGAGTTCGATGGCCCATTTGGACAATCGGCCCGATAGCTCGGGTTTATGAAATTTATTTCCGGAGAGGATATGTCGTTAGAACGCGAATATGGTGGCATTGAAAATAGGGCTTCAATTTTTTGCGAGGCACTTATTAATGCGAGAGCCAATTTTTCTAAGTGCGAATACCTAGTTTCGGCATCCCCTAGGGTCCGGCTTACATAATAAACAGGAAATTGCGTACCTTGCTCTTCTCGAACCAGCACGCCGCTTACTGCTATTTCTGGTACGGCCAGGTATAGATATAGTGTTTCGTCCTCCTTTGGCGTATGGAGCAGAGGCAGGCTAGTCAGACACCATTTCAATTCCTCTAAGGCGTGTTGGCATTCGGGAGTCCATTCGAAGTTGTTTTTCCTTTTGACCAAAGAGAAGAAGTGATGGCTCCTGTCGGGTGACCTTGATATGAATCTGCCCAGAGCTGCTATTCGTCCTATCAGCCGTTGCATGACCTTTACATTATTTACCACCGTAATTTCCTCGAATGCCTTGATTTTATCGGGGTTAATCTCAATCCCCCTGTTTGATACCATGAAGTCCATGAATTTGCCCGAACCCAAACCAAAGGCACATTTCTCGGGGTGGAGCTTCATGTTGTAACTTCTGAGGATGTCGAATGTTTCTGCAAATGAGTCAAATGCTCCTCTACGCGCATGGACTTAACTAGCATATCATCAATATAAACTTCCATGGATTTGCCTACTTGATGCTCGAACATTTTATTAACTAGACACTGGTACGTAGTCCCTGCATTTTTTAGTCCGAAGGGCATTACATTGTAACAGTAGGTACCATACTTCGTGATGAATGAAGTCTTCTCCCTATCCTCGGGGTTCATCTGAATTTGATTATACCCCGAGTAGGCATCGAGAAAGGTGAGGGTCTTGTGGCCGGCTGTAGCATCGATCAGACGATCGATATTAGGCAATAGGAACGAATCTTTGGGACACGCCTTATTTAAGTCTTTATAATCTACGCACATTCTTAGCTTATTTCCCTTTTTAGATACCACTACTACGTTGGCCAGCCATTAGGGGTACTTTACCTTTCTAATGGACCCTATTTTAAGAAGTTTCGTTACCTCTTCCTTGATGAATGCGTGTTTTATCTCGGACTGGGGTCTTCTTTTCTGCTTCACCGGTTTAAACTCGGGGTCGACACTCAGTCTGTGAGAAGTTATTTTCGGCGGAATTCCTATCATATCCAAGTGGGACCAAGTGAAACAGTCGATATTGTTAATAAGAAATTGAATGAATTCTTTCCTGAGTTCGGGGGTTAATCCCGTTGCCAGGTATACCTTACGATCTGGGAGGTGTTCGATCAGAATAGCCTACTCCGGATCTTCGATTGTTGATTTCGTTGCATCCGACTCTTCAGGTGCAACAAAAGTTCGAGCAGCTAGGAAATCCTCTTCGTCGTCCTCGGGGGTCTGTATGCTCCTAGACTCATCCGAGGTCGGGCGCACGGGGGTCGACATCTCCTGGTAGACCGCGAACATTTCTTTCGCCGCATGCTGTTCTCCATATATGGTCTTTATGCCATCCTTTGTTGGAAATTTTATCATCTGATGCAGAGTTGACGGCACTGCCCTCGTGCTGTGTATCCACGACCTGCAAAGCAAAGCATTTTACCTCATGTCACCACTGATGACTTGAAACCTGGTGTTCTGGACCGCACCGGACGTGTCGACCAGGAGGTGATTTCTCCTTTTGTTACCTCGCCGGTCAAGTTGAAGTCGTGGAGGACCCAGGAGGTGGGTATGCGATGATTCGGAGACTGTCCCCATTGATGACTTGAAACCTAGTGTTCCGGACCGCACCAGACGTGTCGATCGGGAGGGTGATTTCTCCTTTTATTACCTCGCCGGTCATGTTGAAGTCGTGGAGGACCTGGGAGGTGGGTATGATCTGATCGAGCAACCCAAGCTGTTCTACTACCTTTGACCTGATTATGTTGGCTGAGCTGCCTGGATCCACGAGCACATGTTTAACTCGAACGTTGCTTAAAAGAAATGAGATTACCAGCGCGTCGTTGTGTGGTTCTTCCAAGGTCTCGAGGTCCTCTTCTCTAAATGTGAGGTATCTTCGGCCACGCAGTCTCGGGTCGGCCCTTCTTTTGCGGCGGATATCTTTGTCCGTTTGATCACGGGCCCTTGGGGAATGTCGGTCCCTCCAATAATCATATGAACGACATGCCGAGGAATCTCTTTTTTTGCCCAGGTTGGATTTTGCCGAGTTTCCCACAGGACTTTTCGGCGCACTTTCTGTGGCGGTATACCGACACCCGGAATAGCCACACCGTTCCCTCCGTGGTTCTTGAGATTGTCGTCTTACTATTTACTGAGCTAGGCATTTCAACCTGAAATTGAAGATCTTGGACAAGAAAAGGTGTGAAAGATAACTTGCGTTGTGTAATGAAACTAGCAAGAAAATAATCACTATTATTTTTAGCCTTACGGTGGGCGCCAAACTGTTTACCGTGAAAATTGTAATAACAATTAAATTTGATTATGGGACTCTAAAAATACGTGATCTATTTTTATGCCCGTTGTTTACCAGTTGATGCTATGCGTGAGACTTAGAAACGGAATAAGAGTAAGAATGAAATGATAGTCAAACCGATAGGTTGACAATCGGGGTCTCGAGCTTGTCGATTCGGGGGCCTCGAGGTCGATTCTGGGGCTCGACTGTGAGCTATCGAAGGTGATCGAAGTATGACTAACAGTTATAATAAAATCTAAGAAGGCTCTTTATGGCCAATGATAAGCAATAAATGATGAACAATAATGAAGATAATAAGTGGAAGCAATAATATCAAGCGAATATGTTAGAAAGCAGAGAGAATGTTCTTGTATATTTCGTGCGAGTAGCTGAAGCAACCTCCCCTACAATATGGCAAGGACCCCCTTTAAATAGAAAGGGAGGGTCCCATCATAGTACAAACACATTTATTACAAAGATATAGAGATAGGACAGCTAGTTGACGTCATGATGTGGGCTCAGACTAGCCTGACAGACTTTGTTGGCTCTAGTTGCACTCGTTGGGAACTCCCCTTTTTTCCGATAAACCGTTGGTCTACATGGCTCCGAGGTCGAGCATCGACAGCCCTCGAAGGTGAACCTCGACCCCTGTTTTGAGCCTTGGGAAGTATGTTCGCGGGGCATCATAATGACGGGGAAATTGGACCCCCCCGATTTTACCGTCCACAACTATGTTGTTACGGATGAAATATGCCACTGCTTTCTTCGTGACGTCCTTGTATATAGAAGCTTCAACCCATTTGGTGAAGTTATCTATTTCTACCAAGATAAAATGGTGTCAGTTTCCTGTAGCGGGCTCTATAGGTCCAATTACGTCCATGCCCCAAGCAGCAAACGGCCAAGGCGAACCCATGACGTTCAGCTCATTAGGTGGAACCCAGTTAACATCCCCCTGGATCTATCACTAGTTACACTTCTGCACATAGCGGATACTATCACTTTCTATGGTCATCCAAAAGTATCCGGATCTTTAAATCTTCTTGGCTAAGGTGAAGCCGTTCATGTGGGGTCCGCACGTCCCTACATGTTCTAACAATCGGGTTCCTTCAGCAGCATTTACATATCTTAACAGACCTCAAGTCCAGGGTCCTCCTATACAGTACTTCCTTGTTGAGGAAAAAGTGATTTGCCTGCCTTCTAAGCACTCGCTTCTGACTATTGGTAGAATTCTCTGGATATTCTCTTGTTTCAAGGAACCTTTTGATGTCGTAGTACCACAACTTACTATCTGGCTCTTCGTCTACATGGAAGCAGTACGCATGCTGATCCCGGATCTCTATCTCGATATGGTCAATGTAATTATTATTTGGATGCTGAATCATGGATAACAAGGTTGCGAAAGCATCCGCAAACTCGTTCTGAGTCCTAGGAATGCACTTGAACTCGATCTTTGTGAACTTCTTGCATAGCTCCTTCATGAAGTGCAGGTACGGAAGGATCTTGACGTTCTTGGTAGTCCATTCTCCTTGAACTTGGTGTATCAACAGATCGTAATCTCCTATGACTAGAAGATCCTTGATGTTCATGTCAAACTCTATCTTAATCCCGATGATGCATGCTTCGTACTCGGCGACATTATTGGTGTAGGGGATGATGCTGGGAACCTTACTTCTTTGATATTTGCTGCTCCGTGGAAGAACATTCTCCACCATGCGTATGACTCTGCAATATCTTCTCCGGCGAACAACACTTCTTCGTCTAGGAAATATGTGGTGAGCGACTCATAATCCTTGTCCACCGGGTTCTCTGCAAGGTAGCCAACTAAGGCTTGTGCTCATCTTAATTAATGATTTGTTGGCTTATCTGACTAGGTTCGCTCTTTTATTCATGTTAGGGATCATGCCTAGGTTTATGATTAATTATGAAGGCATGGAAACTTATTCTTCATATGTTGACTTGCTTGAATCATTCATAGTCATATAAAAATGTTGTGAGTACATATTCGCATGATTATTATTATGTCCCTGTGCATGTTTTATCTAAAATTATTGGGCATATGCATACATATTATATTTGGATACTTGATTTGGACTGAAATAGTGGCATGATAGGCAAAGACTTGCGATTGAAATACAATTATGGCACAGGACATTATAAGCGGATGTTTGATTATGAGTGATGCTATTAATCTCCTCTTTGCACTTGGATTTGGCACAGTCCCTCAGGAATCGGGTGCTCATGTTAGTTTAGCCCCTATGAGCGTAGTAGGTATATGGATTTCGTATAGGGTCGATGCATTAATTTTGTATCTGGTTTTTGTGAAACATGGATTTTGGATCGGAATATATGGATCATGCACTGATTTGAGCATACATTCGTATTCTTGATTCATTTAGAAGCATTCATCTAAATACTAAATGAATTGGGAAAGTATTATGATTATCTTTTGAATTGCGAAAGCATGCTTTATGTCTTTCGTCTGTCTTATATCTTGATACCTGTTGATCATGAGGATATTTACTATTCCAGTTCCAGGCTTGTTATTATTTATGCATTGTAAGTATTCGAATGCATCCATCATCTACACTACTTCTTTGAGGATAGACTTGATACTTACTCCGTATCGACTATGGTGTACTCATGCTACGCTTCTGTACATTTTTGTGCAAGTTCTGAGACTAGTATTGCGGCACCCTTTGAGCCGACTAGGAATGTGTTATTGGAGATTTCATGATGAGCTGCTACCCTGTTTGATCCACAGAACATGGAGTCCCTATCCTTATTTATCCTCTGTCTATTTTCTTTCTTACAGACAGTTGTGATTATGTATTCAGACTTGTTTTATTCCGTAGTTTCTTGTGCACTTGTGTCATCAAATACTTTGGGATTGTACTGTCTTGGCCATGCTTAGACCATGTGACACTTTGTTGATACCCAATTTTTCCCCGTATATTTTTTATATGCAAAATACTTACAAAATAGTATATATATGCATATATAAGCATGTCCAAGTGTTTTATTATTTTTCCAATTTTTAAAAGATTTTTAAACCAATTTATTGCCCTATTTTAACAGTACAAAACCAATGGTTATTCCCAAGAATATCATTTTTGGTGATTCACTTATTTTATCCTCATATTTGTCCCAACATATAGCTAAGATAATTTTTGCGCATTTTTACAAATTTATTTAGTAATTTTAAAGCTAAATTGCATACAATTGCAATTTTAGCATATTTTGAGATTTAATAGCATTTTATAATTATGAAATTGGTCCCAGTATATTTTTTTTAATATTTATATATTATTAATTAATTTATTACCTTTAATTTATTTCAGAAATTATCTTACTATTTTTTATAAAATAAAAAGGGAAAAACTGGCTATTTAAATACTACCCCTGCTTCATTTCAATTATAGCCCAAATCAACCCTCAATTAAAATCCAATTTCAATCTTAAACGGGCTAACCCAATTTCGATTTAGCCCGCCCCTGACCCAACTAAAATGTACCCGACCCAGATCCCCTCTTATCCTGGCCGTAGATCTCTGAGATCAACGGCCCCTATTCATTCTTGCCTTTCTTAATCCAAACGACTACCCTAATCCTCTCATTCCTCATCTATCAGCCGTCTCTAAACACCCCCCTCTCTCAAACTCTCTCGAATGTTCTCAAAACCCTAATCGTCTCCTACCGTCTCCATCCTCGAAACCACCGGAATCCATGGCTTCTCAGGCATGGGAGGCTTAAACTCACCTCCCTTTGCTCTTATACGCTTGGTACTCGAAGGTTCGATGTTTGACCACGAATGTGTTCGTTCAGATCTCTACCGATCTAAGGTTCTACGGTCATCTCCGGCTTTGCTCCGGCGTATCTTGGTCTTCTGAGCCTGATTATGAACTTCTCCGACTCAGATCGGACCTTTTTCAAAGCCTTTCTCATTTTAGGGTTCTTCTGAAACCCTAACTATTCGAGCTTTTCTCCGACTTTTCTTAGATCTGTTGTGTATCCATGCTCTATTTGAGTTTTATAGACGATTCTCCCGGCTTTCCTTTCAAAATCACTTTCAAAAACCTTTCTTTTCCGATCTAGGGTTTCCTGAAAAACGTTTAAATGTTTTTATGATTTCCTTTGTCATTTATGTGTATTTGTCTCTACTTTGTTCTTGTATCATGTTCCTATATGCTTCTCATACTATGTTTTCCTATATTATAGTCTCGTATGCTTTTCTACTGTGTTCTTAAATTTTCCTTCTACCACGTGTGTTCCTCTACTGCTTTCTATATTCCGTTCTTCCTCCTACTGTGTTTTCTATGCTATGTTCTGCTATTTTCTTCCACTATGTTCTGATATGCTTCTCTACTGTATTTGTTACCATGTTCCTATATGCTTCTCATACTGTGTTTTCCTATATGCTTTCTGCTATACTTTTCCGGTGTTCTTGTGCCCTTCTACTGTATTTTCCTGCTAAGTTTTAAGTCTCTTTGTTTGCCTTCTACTAAGCCCTGTTTAAGTTTCTTCTAAGCATGCTTTTTCTACTGTTCTTATCAGTATTTACCATTATATTCTTTGAATCCTTCTATTGTGATTGCATGTTACTTTGTTGTCATGTTTCTCATGAGTTCTAAAGCTTCCAGACATGATTTCGATTTAGTTTCCTGCTCTCTCATCCTTACTTTAGGGTTTGCTCAAAAGACCCCCTAATTCTTTCAGACTAAATTTGGGTCTCTGAACCAAGTTTTAACATCTCTGTTTTCATACAATTCAGAATTTTTGCTGAACTCTCCTATACTGGAATTTCTACTGATTTTATGACAAGTTTATTTCATGTTTAACGTGTCTTTATGATTTATATGTGATGAATCCTTCTTCAAAAAGGTTTTTAAACTAGTGATTGACTCAGAATTCCTTTTTAATAGGTCTAATTGATTGTTTGCTGATTTTCCTTAAGTTAAAACCTTTTCTATCTTTCTGACTTGGTTCATTCATACCAAATCTCAGACCTTGTGATTTCATGGATGTTAATTGATTTTCATTCCTTAAATTGTACAACCCTGTATTTCAGAGACCTTGTCCTTAAATAACCTTTATGTATTTACCCTCAATTGCATGCTTTACACAAGTGTTTGATTAGTTTCTTTCCTTAATTGTTTTATACCCGTTTGAATTTGAATCCCTTAATTAAAGGGAGTCTTATGTGATTGATTTACAATCAGTCTTCAATTATTTTCTTACCTTATTTCGTCATGACTTCCACACTATAAATACACGACCCCTCTTTTTACGAAAGACACACGATTAGCACATTTCAGACCTCACAATTTCACAATCTCTCTTGAACTCACACTCATAGTATTCTGTCTTCCTATTTGCACTTTGGCTTATACAAGACTACTGCTCTTCTTACTTGTTTCCTTGAAACTGGTATGTCCTAATTTTATTTTTCAGCATCACCCCAATGTGTTTGCTTACAATCTTTATATCCATGTCTACTTTACTGTCTATGTAGAGTTCAATATTTAACGTAGCATGCCTATGTTCTATTACCTGTTTCTACTATGAATCTTTGCTCCCTATCCCATTACCCCTATGTGTTTGTGAGTAGTGACTTAGTGCATGGCAACAACAGTTGTTGTCCATGAACTGGGTTCTGAATCAATGAGGTCTTAACCTCTAAAACAGGCTGGAGGGTATGCCAGCACATCCCATTGCTAGGTATGCCCATCAACCTGCTCTTCTTGTGTTCTTGCAAATTCCCCACTTCCCTATGCCCCTATGTGCACTGATTTTAAGCTATTCCCTTTTCCTCTCCCCTTTCAGATTTCCCCTTCTGCACTTACACTCTTTCCTAGTTTCTAAGTTCTTCCTCTTTCTTGTGAGCCTTGCTTTGGGACCTTGAGTTCCCTCTGAACTTGGACACCTGAGGGCTGGCCCTTCCACACTGCACTATGTCTTAATCCTGTAATGTATTTGGGTGTGAGCACTGCCTGGAGTCCACATGAGGCTCTTAGGGAACTCTGACACACCCCAAATGAGAGAAAGGCTTTTGAAATCGGATCTTTGGAGTTGGTTCATCTCATGTTTCAGCTAAGGAGCCTGAATTAGGCTCCCCTTGGTTGTACTTTTAATTTCTGATGTAATTTTGCTTTTCTTATTCCATTCTGGGCTGTAATAACTTTGTAATAAACTTTCGGGGATGTTTAGTGAAAAGGGAGGGGTGACTATGCATGAAAAGGGTAGATAACTTGCCTATAGGAATCTCTAATTTCAGTGTTTTTCATATAGTTACCATGCCTATAAGATTTCTGCACTTTCATATAGTTACCATGCCTATAAGATTTCTGCACTTTCATATAGTTACCATGCCTATAAGACTTGCATTTTCATGTAGTTATCATGCCTATAAGATTTCTGCATCTCATTTAGCTATCATGTCTATAAGAAACTCTGCATTCTCATTTAGATACCATGACTATAGGGATTCTGCACTTTCATGTAGATATTATGTCTATAGCTTCTGCACACGCACGTAGAGAATATGCCTATAGGTCTTTTCTGATTCTTGCATACCCGCTTTTCACTAGGCAAACGTGTTTATAGGCCTTAAGTAAAACAATGCAACACCTAGATATCATGTTATAGGATTTCTGCACTCTTCTATGTCTATAACAATGTTCTAAGTTAGCAAACACATAGAAAGCATGCCTATAAGGGTTCTAATTCAAATCTGAATAGCCTCACTCGCTTATGAATCTAAAATTAGCAGTAATAATGCGTTACCAACAGCAGAACTCGTGTTTTCAGAAATTTGTTTTTAACTGGCAACTTCCCTTTAAATCAGCGTGTAATCAGTTCATTTCCTTATTTCTGAAATCTGTAGACATCAAGCCTATAGGTTTTCGTCTATCAGTTAGGCAAGCCTTAGGGTAAAAGTTATAAACTGCAACAGTCTTTATTAATAACAACCAGCGGGCAGGTCTAATTCAGACTTCTTATCTGAAAATATGTGACAAATGAGCCTGCTTTAACTTTTAAATTTAAGCAGACCCTAATCAGTACGTGCAAGACATGCTAAACTATATGCTTTCTCTGATCTAAGAGAGGTGTTTGAGCCTTATGTGTTTGAATGCCTTCCCATATTGCTCTATGTGTTTTGATTGTTGCCTAGAATTTTGTCCTTTTAAAACATATAAAACCTCATACCCTTTCCCTTTAGATTAGTAGTCCCAAATGCCTCCGAGACTGATAGGATTGGGGCGGTTAATAGCATGCAATAAGTGAAACGAGACCATTCCGCGTTAATACCTTAACGGGGGTGGGAAAGGTAGATATGGATATGATGACCCAGCGATAACACCGCGTGTATAAGTGGTTACCGGTGTTGTGTGGGGTGATCATATTTATAACCTTAGGAACCCCCCCTTCTCTTTTTACTTGTTTTATTTCAATTGTTTATTTTTCAAATTTCTCAAACTAGTTTTCTCTCTCAAAATTCAGCTTTTCTTTCATTTCTTTTCACTCCATCTATTTGCAACCTTTATGTGAAAATCCCCTCTTATTTGAAGCTTTATTTGTCTATATGTTATTTGTACCCTAAAGTCACAACAATAGCTTGGCCGGGAACCACACTAGTGGATTCTGAGGGGTGCCTAACACTTTCCCCTTGGAATAATTTCAAGCCCTTACCCAATCTCTGGTTATCCAAACAAAACCCTTTTTAGTGTCCTAATGCACTTTAATCATTAGGTGTCGACTCTTCAGTTATCTTAAAACCAATTCCCAAAAGGGAATGAGTTATCCTCCCAAATATCATAAACCCGATTTCGCGAGAAAAGGGGGCATCGACAGCATGGCGACTCTGCTGGGGATATTGTTTTAGGCTTTTACCATTTCAAACTATTGCTGTGACTTTACATTTCTTATGTGCCTTTATTTGTTTAATCCGTTTAAGTGTTTAATTCCTTCTCCTACTGCAAAAACTGACTCATTTCTTTGTTTCTTTCCTTTATTTCTTTACTGCTTTCCTTTACTGCTTTCCTTCACTACTGTTTTTAAATTATGAGGAATTGTTGTAATTATTGCTTTTGTAACGTGCAAATACAAGACAACTTGTTTTAATTATTGCATAAGCATGTTTTCAACATCATATTCCACTCGTGCCAAACAAAATACCATAGCAACGCTTATAATGAGTGGTTGCGCCCTTCCAATATTATCACCCCCTAAATACGGCAAAGGCATATTTGCGGTAAAACCAGTCGATCAACGGTGTAGTCGACGGTTCCGCGCCTTTCCCTCTTGAGTTGTCCGCTCAAGGGTACCAGTCTAATACCCCATAGAAACCTTACTCTGTTTAATTGTTCATGCATCATGGTCAAACCTAGCCGAGTCAGTTATGTTGTCCGCATAATGACTCTTTAAGATAGCCTTGTCCAAAGTCCACTGGGTTTTCCCAAAACCCAAACGGACACTACCACGTTTGTGCATTTATTTGGAGAACTAAAATGCTTTTATGCCAATTGTTGATATTAGATAGTCGAGTCTGGTGGGGGTAAGGGCCTAACCTTTTTGTCTTGCAGAAATATGAGGCATGAAGTTCCCAGGCTAGCCATGGTCACCAACATCCAACCTATTCTCAAAAGGGTCGAAGATTGTCAAGAGGCTAAAGGAACTGAAGGTGGACATCTGGCCAGAGCCTACTTACTACTAGGACTGCGCGAGCTGGGAGAGTTGTTCGATGGAGCCAACAATGCCCAGTCTGGGGAAGGTCCCTCTGGGACCAAATAGATAGGAATTTCCATTTTCGCCTTATAAGATGTAATAAGGCCAATGTCCATTAGTGATTTTTATTTTTATTGTTATTTAGTGTCGTTTTGGGATTCGTATACCTTTTTTATCAATAAAATGAGGCATTTAGCATTCTAAGTTCTCCAAATTAACTTGTCGCTAGGCCTACCTCGGGCACAACGAGGTCCCCAAAATTAGAACGCGTTTTATATTTCCTGCACTACGTGTTTAAATATTGCAACATTTTTTATGATCTTTACTAACTTATCACCTTTTTGTTTATTCCCATCCCCAAAGGTTAGTCGTGCACTCTGGCATCGTCATCATATTCCACAAGATCCAAGAGCCTTCCACCCACTCCTCCTCCTAGTCCTATCAGAAACAGGAACAAAGGAAAGATGGAAGATTTGAGCAACACTCAGGGTACTCAGGTTTCTAAGGGAAGTGCGTCCCAACTCGAGCAGAAACTGTTGAAATTTCAGGAGGAACATGATTATGTTCGGAACTTGGCAAGCTTGTCATTCTCCCTCACCATCCCAAATGTCAATTTTCCAAGCACTTAGAACCCCATACCTCCACAAAAACCACAAAACCATCCCGCTCCTCTCCACCACTACAATACTTGTCACACCTCCAACAATACTCCACTGCTCATCCCGGAACCTTTGAACCCCACAAATGACCACTCCTACACCCAACACAATACGCCCATCTACGTGGAGACTATTCCACACTCAACCCAGCCCATCTCAAGCACACCCGAGTCCAATGATAAGGACTCGCTCATCAGAAATTTGGCCGAAGAGCTTAAAAAGTTGACTAGCAGAATTCAAGGCGTTGAAGGCGGTAAGAGAATTGAGGGGCTAAACTATGAAGATCTATGCATACAGCCCGATGTCGAACTGCCCGAGGGGTACAAACCTCCCAAGTTCGAAATGTTTGATGGCACAGGGGATCCTGGGGTTCACTTAAGAACATACTATGACAAGCTTGTCGGAGTAGGAAGAGATGAGAAAATCCGCATGAAGCTTTTCCTGAAGAGCTTGAAGGGAGACACCTTATCTTGGTACATTAGCCAAGATCCGAAGAAGTGGTCAAACTGGGTAACCATGGCGTCTGATTTTATGGACAGATTCGGGTTCAACACGGAGAATGCACCAGATGTGTTCTATATCCAAAACTTGAAAAAGAAACCCACAGAAACCTTTCGCGAGTATGACACTCGCTGGAGATCAGAAGCTGCTAAGGTCAGACCGGCCTTAGAGGAAGAACAAATGAACAAGTTTCTCGTCCGGGCTTAGGACCCACAATATTATGAGAGGCTGATGCTGATTGAGAATCATAAATTTTCTGATATCATCAAGCTAGGAGAAAGGATTGAGGAAGGCATCAAGAGTGGTATGGTTACGAACTTTGAAGCCTTGCAGGCTACCAATAAGGCTTTACAATCTGGTGGCACGTCCAAGAAAAGGGACGTAGGTGCTGTAATGGTTGCATAGAGGACCAAATCACCTATCAAGTACCAAACATACCCAATACCTCCAATTATATATCAGCCTACCCCATATTACCAAGCACCCTCACCCACTTACCAAACTCCACCACCCGCTTATCAGTCATCTCCCACATATCAGCCCACTTCACCCAAATACTCCCAACCAGCACATGTTTACCAAGCCTACAAAACCCAACCATCCCACCATCAATCACCTCCCCCACGTCAAAACTTCCCTAGACCTCGACCAAATTTTGACCACAGACTTCCCAAACAGTATACCACCATTTCTGAACCGATCGACCAGCTGTATGAGAGGCTCAAAGCTGCTGGCTTTGTCACCCCTATCCCTGCAATAACACCTGGAAACCCTTCTCAGTGGGTCAATCCAAATAAAACCTGTGCATACCATTCCAGCATGAAGGGACATGCCATTGATGAATGCCGCTCTCTGAAGGATAAGATTCAAAATTTGATTGATAATAAGATCATTGTAGCAAAGGAGCCTGCTCCGAATGTCCGCAATAACCCTCTGCCAAACCACAAAGGTGGAGGTTTTCACATGATTGAGATAGAGGATGACTGGACCCCAAGGGATAAATTGGTTTAATCACAGAAGGCAACGATCCAAAGAAGCCAGTAGTCACCCTTAATCGGATTGTGGTCCAGATTAAACATTCTGGGGACGCCGAAGTAAACATGTCCATGCCACTCGAGTGTGAAGCACCATCCTCTGCAAAGACGCCATCACCGATTGAGGTTGAGTTTATGTCACTAGCAAACACACCTACACCCTTTGAAGTTGCAGTCTTACCACTTGAGAATCCTGCTCCGTTCGGAGTAAAGATAGCCACGCCAATTCCAGTGGCAATGTCAGCCATAACACCATTCCATACAAAGGCTATACCATGGGACTACACAGCCAAGGCCAGAAGAAAGAGGAAGGTCAAGTTTGGGGAAGCCATTGCGGCTCAGGGTATGATAAGAACCGGCAGGGTTTATAACCTGGAGCAGTTGGCTAAGACAAGCAAGCAGGCCTCTGGTAGGCCAACCATCACTGAGACTGGGCCCGACGATCTCTGGAGAAAGATACAAGCCAAAGAATACTCAGTCATTGATCAGCTGAACAAAACACCGGCACAGATTTCTATCCTTGCTTTGCTACAAAGTTTCGATACACATAAGAATGCCTTGTTAAGAGTGCTGAGTGAGGCATATGTACCGAGCAACATCACCGGCGGGGAGATGACTAACATGGTAGGTCAGGTATTGGAAAGTCACAAGATCACTTGTTATGAAGATGAGCTGCCACCAGAAGGATTGAGTCACAACAAGGCGTTGCATATCACTGTGCAGTGCGAAGATTATTTTATCACTAGGATCCTGGTCGATGGGGGGTCCAGTCTCATTATTTGTCCGTTGGTAACACTCAGGACGTTGGGAAAAGGGCTGCATGAAATCACGGACGGGGCCATCAACGTCAAAGCTTTTGACGGTTCTCAAAGGTCTACTATTGGGGAGATTAGCTTGTGTTTGCAAATGGGGCCTACTTGGTTTGATGTTGATTTTCAAGTGATAGACGTACCGGCATCTTACAATCTGTTGTTGGGACGACCATGGATTCACGCCGTGGGGGCCGTAGCGTCAACACTACATCAGGCAGTGAAGTTTAAGTGGAATCACCAAGAGGTGATCCTTCATGATGACGGTAGTAATCCCATATACAGTCGCCAGACCATTCCAGCGATTGGAGGAATAAGAAGGATAGGTGGGGAAACTTACCATCACATCAAGCGAGTTAACGCCGTTGATAAGGATAAGTGGTTTGACAACAAAATTGAAAGCATATTGAACTGGAGCGGGTATGAACCTGGCAAAGGACTTGGAAAGAATCTCCAAGGAATCGCTAAGCCCATCAAGCTCAAGAAACACGGCACCACCTTTGGATTAGGGTATGAGTACACCTGGAAAGAATTCAACGAATGGTCGCCACCCTGGCGTGGTCCTTACTATCCATTGGAGCAGCCAATACCACGCTTGGAACAGACTTTCCAACCGGCCGAAGTTATCTATGGATCAGAAGAAGAGGAAGCACTGGCAGTAGTAAGGAATTTGTTCTTAGAAGACGATAATGTGGACTGTTGTGTCATTTTCGAGGAGGAGGGGGATGTAGGCCCTTCCATATAGGCTGTATGCAGAGGAGCATGCCTCAATAACTGGACTATCAGAACCACCAGAGCCCAGCGAGCCTCGGGGTAGCAAGGCTGAACAAGCATCATGCACTATTTTATTAGTTTACTTTCATTTTGCATTTTTATTTTTTTTGCAAGAAAGAGCTCCAATGTTCGAAACATTTATGGAATTTATCAAAGCATTTCAATTTTCTTATAAATCTTACTCTTATTATTTTCTCTCATTACTTTACTTATACAGCATTACTATTACTTATCTTGATGAACCAATGACTGTGAGGCCCCGTGAAAAAAAATTGCCACTCAAAGCCCGAACCTCGTAGTGCCTAGTCAGGGTCAGGTGATAGAAACTCACAAAAATTCTTTGCGGCGAGCTTGCTCGCTGCGGTTCGGACCCTTTGAGCTGATCTATGCATTTAAAAACCAAGAATCAAAGTTTTCCAGGAAAGTACAAAGATGCGATCTAGAATGCGGTCGCATACCAGGATGCGGACCGCATTTCTGCCGCAGAGTGAGTCAGGGTGTTAGCTAATTCGAGGTTAAAAATGCGGTCCATTATGCGATCGCATAACCGATATGCGGACCGCATAGTCGTCGCATAATTTCCTTGGGATCTTGTGAAGGTCAGTTCTGCGGTGTGTAATGCGACCGCAGAACGGGTATGCAGACCGCATTTCCGTCGCATACCCAAGCAGAGCGTTCAGATTTTGGGAACCTTTTTGCGGTCCAATCTGCGGCCCGCATTTCCATTTTGTGATCGCAGATCCGACTCGGGGCTCCAATTTTCTAATTTTTAACCCGACGCCCCTATCGCTATATTCGGTATTATATCTCATTTTGAGCATTTTTCTGGACATTCCTAGAGTGAGAGAGTGGGGCCTAAGTGAGAGAAATTTCTCCCCATCAAATTACTCCATGAAACCTTGTTAAATCCTTGAAGATAATCAAGCAAAGGCAACTAAATTTTCATCTCAAGAGGTAACGCTTCATCACCTCAGTTATTATTTCTACACTTAGCTATAAGGGGTCATTAGTAAGGTAATTCATGGGTATAAGAATTAATTCCTTGCATGCATATCAAAACTTAGGGTATTGGGAGCTAGTAAACTAAAAAGGGAGCAATTGGGGTATAAAAGGATAGAAATTTCTCCTACAAGGGGCCTAAGATCATAATGCACCTTTAGTGTTTGATATTATGCTCGAACCAAGCTAGAATCTCAACCTCGTCTCTAATTCTCGGATTAATTTGTAATTCTTGCAAAAAAGATCGAAGCGATAAGAGTAAATGATTCTATGATTTGCATATTAATTCACCTATGTGATTTACTTGACATTGCTTGGTAGTTCTTTCTAGTAAAATGGTGTTTAATTATACATACTAGTACTATTCCATGGTACTAACGTCCCTTTTGCCGGGGGCGCTACATTTTTAAATGAATGTAGGTGGCTCCATAGCGGATAGTGCCGACCGTGTGTAGGAGCATTCTCCTTCTCAAAGATCTTGGTGAGCCCCTTTCTCCTTCAAGGGGCTATATTGCACATCTTATTTTGGACTTCCACTTTTGAGGTATAGCCGGGGCCTTGTTGCCGGCGTTGTCACATTTATTTTTGTATCCTTAGACGCTCCGTAGACATATATGTGGGTCATGTGTGGGTATTGAATGGGCGTGCTATCCATGTTGTAATTCTAAACTTATGTTGCCTACGAATTGTAACTCTAAGGGAACCTTGGAAACAAACTTATCTACAGTTTAATGTTGTGATCTAAAATGAACTAAAAGTGTTGAATATGCCATCTTCCTTTGATGAATGAATGAAAGCATGGTCCCCTTATTCGTATTGAGTTGGGTAGGTAGTGTTTGGTAAGGCTTGCTCAGTTGGGGTCACTCGATTGAGCGCCGGTCACGCCTCCCGAGGTTGGGGCGTGACACCAACGAGACAACGCAACAGACGGACATAGATTCAGAGGAAGACGATATACCGGAAGAGATTGTTAAAGAAGTTGAGAATTTTAAGAATAGACCTAAGTCCAACCTAGAAGAGACTGAGATTGTTAACCTGGGAGATGCAGAAAACATCAAAGAAACACGGATCAGCATTCATTTGTCACCATCAGAGAAGGAAGAATATACAGAGTTTCTAAGATAGTATGAGGACATATTTGCCTGGCCGTACGACGGCATGACTGGTCTGAGTACATCTATTGTGGCCCACAAATTGCCAACCGATCCAGCCTGTCCGCCAGTAAAGCAGAAGCTCAGAAAGTTCAAGCCAGATATAAGTTTGAAAATCAAGGAAGAGGTCACAAAGCAGGTCAATGCTAAGGTTCTCAGGGTAGTGGAGTATCCAACATGGTTAGCCAACATCGCGCCAATACCGAAGAAGGACGGGAAGGTTAGAGTCTGTGTCGACTACCGGGATCTCAACCAGGCCAGTCCAAAAGACGACTTCCCCTTGCCAAACATACACATCCTGATTGACAATTGCACCAAGCACGAGTTGCAATCATTTGTAGATTGTGTCGCGGGGTACCATCAGATCTGGATGGATGAAGAAGATGCTGAGAAAACGGCTTTCATTACGCCGTGGGGAATGTACTGCTACAAGATGATGCCGTTTGGGTTAAAGAATGCAAGGGCCACCTACATGAGGGCTATGACAACCATTTTTCACGATATGATACACAAGGAGATCGAAGTATATGTAGATGATGTCATCATCAAATCCAAGAAAGCCACTGATCATATGGAAGATTTGAGGAAGTTCTTCAATAGAGTGAGAAGGTAAAACCTGGAACTGAATCCCGCAAAATGTGCATTCGAGGTTCCAGCTGGAAAATTGCTTGGGTTTATTGTGAGTCGCCAGGGAATAGAACTGGATCCATCGAAGATCAAAGCCATCCAAGAATTGCCACCACCAAGGAACAAGAAAGACGTAATGAGCTTCTTGGGGAGACTTAACTACATCAGCCGGTTCATAGCACAATCTACAGTTATCTGTGAGCCAATCTTCAAGATGTTGAAAAAGGATGCCGCCACCGAATGGACTGATGACTGCCAAAAAGTTTTCGACAAAATCAAGGAATACTTGTCAACGCCACCAATTTTGGTCCCGCCTGAACCAGGTAGACCTCTGTTACTCTATATCGCAGTGTTAGACGGTGCCTTCGGGTGCGTCCTGGGGTAGCATGATGAGACAGGAAAGAAAGAACAGGCCATTTACTACCTCAGCAAGAAGTTCACTCCATACGAGGCCCGGTATTCTCTGTTAGAACGCACCTGCTATGCTTTAACTTGGGTAGCCCAGAAGCTGAGGCACTACTTCTGTGCCTATACTACATATCTTATATCAAGGATGGATCCTTTGAAATACATCTTCCAGAAGCCCATGCCCACTAGCAAGCTCGCCAAATGGAATATCCTGTTGAGTGAATTCGATATTGTCTACGTAACTCAGAAAGTAGTCAAAGGACAAGCACTAGCGGATCACCTTGCTGAAAACCCTATGGATGGAGAATACGAGCCCCTAAAGACGTATTTTCCAGATGAAGAGGTATCATTCATAGGAGAAGATATTGCAGAGTCCTATGATGGTTGGAGAATGTTTTTCGACGGAGCAGCAAATTTCAAAGGAGTTGGCATAGGAGCAGTTCTAGTGTCAGAAACCGGTCAGCACTATCCGGTATCCGCCAAGCTCAGATTCCCGTGCAGCAACAACATGGCCGAGTACGAAGCCTGCATCTTAGGGCTCAAGATGGCCATTGACATGAACATCCAAGAGTTGCTAATAATTGGGAATTCTGACCTACTCATACATCAAGTGCGAGGAGAATGGGTGACCATGAATTCCAAGATACTCCCTTATATACACCATGTACAGGAGTTGAGGAAAAGGTTCGCAAAGACAGAGTTCCAGCATGTTCCTAGAGTCCAAAATGAGTTTGCTGATGCATTGGCTACCCTATCGTCCATGATACAACGTCCAGATACAAACTTCATTGATCCTATTCCTGTGAAAATCCATAATCAGCCAGCTTATTGTGCTCATGTCGAAGAAGAAGCAGATGGAAAACCTTGGTTTCACGACATCAAGGAATATTTGGCCAAAGGAGAATATCCAGAGCTCCCAAATACCACTCAGAAGTGCACACTTCGATGATTGTCCAACAACTTCTTTCATAGCGGAGGAATCCTATATAGGAGGACTCCAGATTTGGGTTTGCTAAGGTGTGTCGACGCGAAGGAAGCATCTAAACTGCTGGAGGAAATTCATGTCGGGACCTGTGGTCCTCACATGAACGGCTTTGTCTTAGCCAAAAAGATACTCCGCGCTGGTTATTTCTAGATGACTATGGAGAAGGACTGCATCCAGTACGTCCGAAAATGCCACCGCTGTCAGGTACATGCAGACATGATAAAGGTACCTCCAAATGAGCTTAACGCAACAAGCTCACCATGGTCGTTCGCCGCTTGGGGAATGGATGTTATTGGACCAATCGAACCTGCCGCTTCCAACGGGCACAGATTCATCCTAGTGGCAATTGATTATTTTACCAAATGGGTCGAAGTAGCATCCTACAAAGCAGTGACTAAGAAAGTCGTGGCAGACTTTGTCCGCGACCGTATAGTTTGTCGATTCGGAATTCCAGAATCGATCATTACTGATAATGGCTCAACCTCAACAGTGACTTAATGAAAGCTATGTGTGAAACTTTCAAAATCAGACACAAGAATTCTACAGCCTACAGACCTCAAATGAACGGAACCGTAGAGGCCACCAACAAGAACATTAAGAAGATACTGAGGAAAATGGTAGAGAAGCATAAGCAGTGGCACGAAAAGCTATCGTTCGCTCTATTAGGGTATCGCACCACAGTCCGAACATCAACTGGGGCAACTCCATATATGCTGGTTTATGCTACGGAAGCCGTCATTCCCGCCGAAATAGAAATTCCTTCCTTAAGGATCATACAAGAAGCTGAGCTCGGCGACGCAGAATGGGTGAGAAGCCGCTACGAGCAGCTGGCTCTTATAGATGGGAAGAGAATGAATGCAGTTTGCCACAGTCATCTTTATCAGAATAGAATGTCCAGAGCTTTCAACAAGAAAGTCAATCCAAGACGGTTCACACCAGGGCAGCTGGTGTTAAAGAAAATTTTCCCGCATCAAGATGAGGCCAAAGGGAAATTCTCTCCCAATTGGCAGGGTCCATACATGGTTCATCGGGTTCTGACAGGAGGATGCAGAAATGGATGGAGAAGTTTGGCCAAAACCAATCAACTCAGATGCAGTCAAGCGCTACAATGTGTAATATTATATTTCCTATATGATGTAATTTGAACTACGTCTGACCTGATTCCCGTATAAAAGGGGATACGTAGGCAGCCTTATGGGTTCGGTCACAATTCAATAAAATTTTCATTCCCCCCGCAATTGGAAACTGGGGAAGAATTTTTAGGAGGGCCCTCAAAATTCCGAAGTAACTTCAGCCGATCATCGCAAGCAGCCGTCAGAAGCAGCAACCGATTAAACTGGGGAAGAATTTTGAGGAGGACCCTCAAAATTCCATAACGAGAGAGGTTGCCATGTCTCGAACCACGTCACAGTCGTCGGTTCATCTAAAACCTATTTCTTAAATATATACTTATGTCATATCTTTAACAAACTCATGCATATTTATTATCTAAATCGCTTTGTTCAGCAACGCTACCCCCATGATACATACCGTGTCATCAGATCAGAGCCGAGCACATCAAGCAAAGTCAGCGAAAACACGAACTAACCTTTCCCCTTTACAAAACTCACGATTTTTCTTTGGATGCAGGCACCCAAGTCGCAAAAACGTATATTATACACTCATACTGTTCAGGAATACAACTCTCAGAACTGTCAAACCTATTCACAGTTGCTATCGGCATACAGTACCCCCAGCAGCCACGATATCGCAATCGGCTATCAGCTATCAACTATCAGCTAAGAAATTTTATTACTATTCACCTTTTATTTCTGCATTGCATAAGGCTACCATTCTGCCTTCCGAGACTAAGCACTGTCTCCATCTGCAATTCTGCATTGCATAAGGCTACCATTCTGCCTTCCGAGACTAAGCTTTGTCTCCGTCTGCATTCATTCTTGCATTGCATAAGGCTACCATTCTGCCTTTCGAGACTAAGCTCTGTCTCCATCTGCATTCTTGAATTGCATAAGGCTACCATTCTGCCTTTCGAGACTAAGCTCTGTCTCCATCTGCATTCCTACATTGCATAAGGCTACCATTCTGCCTTCCGAGGTTAAGCTCTACCTCAATCTGCATGGCTGAAAGATCGCCACCTTTATTTATGTCCTGCATCGGCTGAAAGATCGCCACCTTTATTTATCTCCTACATCGGCTGAAAGATCGCCATCTTTATTTATGTCTTGCATCGGCTGAAATATCGCCATCTTTATTTATGTCTTGCATCGGCTGAAATATCGCCACTTTATTTACGCTTTCATGGGCTAAAAGATCGCCACCTATCGCATTGCATGGGCTGAAAGATCGCTAAATTTGTCCAAAGGCATCATTGTTCGGAGGCACCATTCGCATAGCCCGAGAACGCTATGCCATGGCCTGAGGACCCCTTTTAATCTTTTGCATATCATTATTCAAAGGCATCATAGTTTGGAGGCATCATACTCATAGCCCGATAGCATCATTTCATAGCCTGCGAATCCTTTATTATATGCTTCATGGCCCAGGACATCATGGTCTAAGGACGTCATCCTAACCGTCCGAAGACATCATTCATGGTCCGACGGGAATTTGCATCACGTTTAATTTTTCTGCACGATATACGCTTGTATTGCTTGTTTGCAGGTAAACCGGCTAGCAACGCCCGTCTCAGCAGGAGCGATCCCGCTCCAGTTCCCGCAGCCCTGGCAGACTTTAACAATCCATCCCAACCTAAATATCGCGTCCGTTCTTGAAAGATCTCTATCGGCATGTTCCGCCGTCGGATCCTGAACTACATATGGCCTGATTCCTGTAAAACCAGGAATATGTAGGCAGCTCAAGAACCAGAGCGCGGTCAGATTCTTCAAACTATTCCGTTCGTTCAAATTGGCCATCATATCTTTACCCGACAACTCTTTCATCCTTCCCGAGTAAAGAGGGGCAGCTGTTGATACCCAATTTTCCGTCGTATATTTTTCATATGCAAAATACTTTCAAAATAGTATATATATGCATATTTAAGCATGTCCAAGCATTTTATTATTTTTTCAATTTTTAAAAGATTTTTAAACCAATTTATTGCCTTATTTTAACAGTACAAAACCAATGTTTATTCCAAGAATATCATTTTTGGTGATTCACTTATTTTATCCTCATATTTGTACCAAAATATAGCTAAGATAAATTTTTGCGCATTTTTACAAATTTATTTAGTAATTTTAAAGCTAAATTGCATACAATTGCAATTTTAGCCTATTTTGAGATTTAATAGCATTTTATAATTATGAAATTGGTTCCAGTATTTTTATTTTAATATTTATATATTATTAATTAATTTAGCACCTTTAATTTGTTTCCAGAAATTATATTACAATTTTTTATAAAATAAAAAGAGAAAAACTGGCTATTTAAATACTAGCCCTGTTTCATTTAAATTATAGCCCAAATCAACCCCCAATTAAAACCCAATTTCAATCTTAAACGGGCTAACCCAATTTCGATTTAACCCACCCCTGACCCAACTAAAACCTACCCGACCCAGATCCCCTCTTATCCTGGCCGTTGATCTCAGAGATCAACGGGCCCTATTCATTCTTGCCTTTTTAATCCAAACGACTACCCTAATCCCCTCATTCCTCATCTATCAGCCGCCTATAAACACCCCACTCTCTCAAACTCTCTAGAATGTTCTCAAAACCCTAATCGTCTCCTACCATCTCCAACCTCGAAACCACCGGAATCCATGACTTTTCAGGCCATGGGAGGCTTAAACTCACCTCCCTTTGCTCTTATACGCTTGGTACTCGAAGGTTCGAAGTCTGACCTCGAATGTGTTCATTCAAATCTCCATCGATCCAAGGTTCTACGACCATCTCCGGCTTTGCTCCGGCGTATCCTAGTCTTCTGAGCCTGATTCTGATCTTCTCCGACTCAGATCAGACCTTTTTCAAAGCCTTTCTCATTTTAGGGTTCTTCTGAAACCCTAACTATTCGAGGTTTTCTCCGACTTTTCTTAGATCTGTTGTGTATCCATGCTCTATTTGAGTTTTCTAAATGATTCTCCCGACTTTCCTTTCAAAATCACTTTCAAAAACCTTTCTTTTCCGATCTAGGGTTTTCTGAAAAATGTTTAAATATTTTTATGATTTCCTTTGTCATTTATGTGTATTTGTCTCTACTATGTTCTTGTATCACGTTCCTATATGCTTCTCTTACTATGTTTTCCTATATTATGGTCTCGTATGCTTTTCTACTGTGTTCTTATGTTTTCCTTCTACCACGTGTGTTCCTCTACTGCTTTCTATATTTCGTTCTTCCTTCTACTGTGTTTTCTATGCTATGTTCTGCTATTTTCTTCCACTATGTTCTGATATGCTTCTCTACTGTATTTGTTACCATGTTCCTATATGCTTCTCATACTGTGTTTTCCTATATGCTTTCTGCTATACTTTTCCGGTGTTCTTGTGCCCTTCTACTGTATTTTCCTGCTAAGTTTTAAGTTTATTTGTTTGCCTTCTACTAAGCCCTGTTTAAGTTTCTTCTAAGCATGCTTTTTCTACTGTTCTTATCAGTATTTACCATTATATTCTTTGAATCCTTCTATTATGATTGCATGTTACTTTGATGTCATGTTTCTCATGAGTTCTGAAGCTTCCAGACATGATTTCGATTCAGTTTCCTGTTCTCTCATCCTTACTTTAGGGTTTGCTCAAAAGACCCCCTAATTCTTTCAGACTAACTTTGGGTCTCTGAACCAAGTTTGAAAATCTCTGTTTTCATAAAATTCTGATTTTTTGCTGAACTCTCCTATACTGGAATTTCTACTGATTTTATCACAAGTTTCTTTCATGTTTAACGTGTCTGTATGATTTATATGTGATGAATCCTTCTTCAAAAAGGTTTTCAAACTAGTGATTGACTCAGAATTCCTTTTTAATAGGTCTAATTGATTGTTTGCTGATTTTCCTTAAGTTAAAACCTTTTCCATCTTTCTGACTTGGTTCATTCATACCAAATCTCAGACCTTGTGATTTCCTTGCTGTTAATTGATTTTCTTTCCTTAAATTGTACAACTGTGTATTTCAGAGACCTTGTCCTTAAATAACCTTTATGTATTTACCCTCAATTGCATGCTTTACACAAGTGTTTGATTAATTTATTTCCTTAATTGTTTTATAGCCGTTTGAATTTGAATCCCTTAATTAAAGGGAGTCTTATGTGATTGATTTACAATCAGTCCTCAATTATTTTCTTACCTTATTTCCTCATGACTTCAACACTATAAATACACGACCCCTCTTTTCACTAAGCACACACAATTAGCACATTTCAGACCTCACAATTTCACAATCTCTCTTGAACTCACTCATAGTATTCTGTCTTCCTGTTTGCACTTTGGCTTTTACAAGACTACTGCTCTTCTTACTTGTTTCCTTGAAACTGGTATTTCCTAATTTTAGTTTTCAGCATCACCCCAATGTGTTTACTTACAATCTTTATATCCATGTCTACTTTACTATCTATGTAGAGTTTAATATTTAACTTAGCATGCCTATGTTCTATTGCCAGTTTCTACTGTAAATCTTTGCTCCCTATCCCATTACCCCTATGTGTTTGTGAGTAGTGACTTAGGGCATGGAAACAACAGTTGTTGTCCATGAACTGGTTTCTGAATCAATCGGGTCTTAAGCTCTAAAACAGGCTGGAGGGTATGCCAGCACATCCCATTGCTAGGTATGCCCATCAGCCTGCTCTTCTTGTGTTCTTGCAAATTCCCCACTTCCCTATGCCCCTATGTGCACTGATTTTAAGCTATTCCATTTTCCTCTCCCCTTTCAGATTTCCCCTTCTGCACTTACACTCTCTCCTAGTTTCTAAGATCTGCCCCTCTCTTGTGAGCCTTGCTTTGGGACCTTGAGTTCCCTCTGAACTTGGACACCTGAGGGTTGGCCCTTCCACACTGCACTATGTCTTAATCATGTAATGTATTTGGGTGTGAGCACTGCCCGGAGTCCACATGAGGCTCTTAGGGAACTCTGACACACCCCAAATGAGAGAAAGGCTTTTGAAATCGGATCTTTGGAGTTGGTTCATCTCATATTTCAGACAAGGAGCCTGAATTAGGCTCCCCTTGGTTGTACTTTTAATTTCTGATGTAATTTTGCTTTTCTTATTCCATTCAGGGCTGTAATAACTTTGTAATAAATTTTCGGGGATGTTTAGTGAAAAGGGAGGGGTGACTATGCATGAAAAGGGTAGATAACTTGCCTATAGGAATCTCTAATTTCAGTGTTTTTCATATAGTTACCATGCCTATAAGATTTCTGCACTTTCATATAGTTACCATGCCTATAAGATTTTTGCACTTTCATATAGTCACCACGCCTATAAGATTTCTGCACTTTCATTTAGTTACCATGCCTATAAGATTTCTGCACTTTCATATAGTTACCATGCCTATAGGAATTCTGCACTTTCATATAGTTACCATGCCTATAAGACTTATGCATTTTAATGTAGTTATCATGCCTATAAGATTTCTGCATCTCATTTATCTATCATGTCAATAAGAAACTCTGCATTCTCATTTAGAAACCATGACTATAGGGATTCTGCACTTTCATGTAGATATTGTGTCTATAGCTTCTGCACACGCAGACAGAGAATATGCCTATAGGTCTTTTCTGATTCTTGCATACCCACTTTTCACTAGGCAAACGTGTTTATAGGCCTTAAGTAAAACAATGCAACACCTAGATATCATGTTATAGGATTTCTGCACTCTTCTATGTCTATAACAATGTTCTAAGTTGGCAAACACATAGAAAGCATGCCTATAGGGTTTCAAATTCAAATCTGAATAGCCTCACTCGCTTATGAGTCTAAATTTAGCAGTAATAATGCGTTACCAACAACAGAACTCGTGTTTTCTAAAATTCGTTTTTAACTGGAAACTTCCCTTTAAATCAGCATGTAATCAGTTCATTTCCTTATTTCTGAAATCTGTAGACATCAAGCCTATAGGTTTTCGTCTATCAGTTAGGCAAGCCTTAGGGTAAAAGTTATAAACTGCAACAGTTTTTATTAATTACAACCAGCGGGCAGGTCTAATTCAGACTTCTTATCTTAAAATATGTGACAAATCAGCCTGCTTTAACTTTTAAATTTAAGCAGACCCTAATCAGTACGTGCAAGACATGCTAAACTATATGCTTTCTCTGATCTAAGGAGGTCTGTTTGAGCCTTATGTGTTTGAATGCCTTTCCCATATTTGCTCTATGTGTTTTGATTGTCGCCCTAGAATTTTGTCCTTCTAAAACTATAAAACCTCATACCCTTTCCCTTTAGGATTAGTAGTCCCAAATGCCTCCGGGATTGATAGGATTGGGGCGGGTAATAGCATGCAATAAGTGAAACGAGATCATTCCGCGTTTAATACCTTAATGGGGTGGAAATGGTTGATATGGATATGATGATCACGCGATAACACCATGTGTATAAGTGGTTACCGGGCGTTGTGTGGGGTGATCCATATTATTTATAACCTAGGACCCCCCCCCCCCTCTTTTACTTGTTTATTTCATTGTTTATTTTCAAATTTCTCAATCTATTTTTTTTCTCTCAAAATTTAGCTTTTCTTTCGTTTCTTTTCACTCCATCTATTTGCAACCTTTATGTGAAAATCCCCTCTTATTGAAGCCTTATTTGTCTATATGTTATTTGTACCCTAAAATCACAACAATAGCTTGGCCGGAAACCACACTAGTAGATTATGAGGGATGCCTAACACCTTCCCCTTGGAATAATTTTAAGCCCTTACCCAATCTCTAATTATCCAAACAAAACCCTTCTTAGTGTCCTAATGCACTTTAATCATTAGGTGGCGACTCTTCACTTCTCTTAAACCTAATTCCCAAAAGGGAACGAGTTGTCCTCCCAAATGTCATAAACCCGATTTCGCGAGAAAAAAGGGGCATCGACACACTTGTATCAATTATTTTACTGCTTTGAGATTATTCCTGATTTTATTATGATATAACTCTGTTAATTAGAGAAAATTAGACTATATTATATTGATTGTGAGTTGGTTTGCTTAGCAAGTATGGCTAGGCGCCATAACAGCCTGAGGTGGGATATTGGGTCATAACACGACACCTCCTTCATGTTCGTGAAGAAGAAATATACCCCTAATAAATAACATTCAATGCGATTGCAAAAATATCCACAGCGATTGCAGAAACATCCACACCATCGTGAAGCTCACCCAGCTGAAACACAATGCGAATGCGTAGACCACACCACGAACGCGAGAACCTAGCACCTAACCACGCTATACCTCTCCGCGAACGCATTCTCTACTTTGAGAACGTGAAGACCTTCTGCCAACACATCCCGAATACTTGACTGCCCATGAGAACGTGAATCACAAAGCCCCTAGCTCCAAACATATACTAAGAAAATGTGGTTATACCTTCGCGATTGTATAGAACATTAGAGGCATCAGAAAATCAGCAATGCAAACTCATTTGAAATCACCCCGAAATTCACCCAAGACCCTCAGAACCCCGTCCAATCATAACAACACATACATATGCATTATCTGAACTTATCCAAAAGTCATAAACACCGCAATTAACATTAATAATAAGAATCGATGACCAAAATCCTTTTCATAAGTTTCAAATATTCCAACTTCGCCGAACTCATTTGAATCACACTAAGACATACCAGGTCATAAATAAACTTTGCACATAAGTCCCAATCAACCAAATCAACCTATTCAAAGTCCCACAATGTCAATCAAAGCCTGGTACCACCAACGTCAACTCCCGGTCAAACATATGAACTCTCAAATTCTTTAAGTTGCCAGCTTTCGACAAATAGAGCCAAAATCTTCTAGGAACCTCCAAACCTAAATCCGAGCATACGCCCAAGTCACAAATCACCATAAAGACCTATTAGAATCATCCAATCAGCAATCTGAGATTGTTAACTCAAAAGTCAAACCCTGATCAACTCTTCCAACTTAAAGCTTCCAAATTGGGAATCATTCTTCCAAATTAATGAAGAACCTCATAAATATCCAAACCAACCATATACGTAAGTCATAATACAATATATGAAGTTAATAAAGGCCTCATACCATCAAACAGAAATGCTAAAGTTCAAAACAGTCGATCGGGTCGTTACATAAATATTAAAAAGGTAACAACTAACAATTCTAGAAATGGATTTTTAATCAAGATTTGTAGAGCCTAGGATTGTGATTTCCCCAATATCGGAAGTAATTCTTAATGTGCTTGCTATAATCTTGCCGAAGTACACTCTACTGATCATGAGCTCTACAATTACCACGAGTATCTGATGATCAAATGAGATATTTTACTAGAAGTATTCTGTCGAACTACTCTAGCTAGCAATTTCAACGACTCTTTATGATCATATCAAAGCTATGTTATCTCTAAGCCCACTTTTAAACCCAAGAAATTGATGTCTTAAAGATCTAGGAGTGACGTTGTTCAAAAATAATCTAATCAAGTATTCTTTCTCAAGCAATACAGGAATTAATGCACCGTTAATCAAGGGCCATTCAATTAACAACAATTAATACGTAATTAAGAAAATAAAGAGTAAAACGGCTCAATTATAATAAGATGCGGTCAAGAATTTTTCCAACAATTGGTTCCATCAAAACCTTAAGTAGAAATTTAGCTACTCAAAATGGAATATAAAAATACAATACTAGAATTTGTAACCAAAAAGAGAAAATACGAAGAAGAAAGAAATGCGTTGCCAAATCTATTTGTCTTTGGTTGTGTATGTTCTTTCCTCAAAATGTAGTGTGTAACAACTTTAAAAGAAGTTTAAGTATGTATTTATATGGTTTAGGTGTAACCAAAAAGATAAAATTGGAAGAAGAATGAAAGTCGTTGCCAAATTTGTTTGTCATTGATTTTTGTATGTTCTTTCCTCAAAATTTAGTGTTTAACCCTTCAAAAGAAGTTTAAATATGTATTTATATGGTTTGAAGGTTTGCATAGGGAAGCCTCAACAAATCCAACCTTGAGTGTCACGATCCAAAATCCACTAGTCGTGATGACACCTAACCCAACCCGCTAGGTAAGCCAACTTCTAACGATTCAATTTCAACAATATTAATTAAGCAATTAAATAAAGGAATTTTCTAAATCTTTTACATTTTCCCAAGGACTGGTAGTACAAATCACGAGCTTCTAAGAATAGAGGTTACAAAGTTGATATAAAGAAAATACATCTCCTATTTGAAAATTACATAAACAGAGTTTATAGATCTAAGGCTACCGTGAACAAGAGGCATCTATAGCAGGAACGCAAGTACGCCTTCAAATCCAGCAACCATCGGTCGCAGCAACATCATTATCCGAGATCTGCACGCAATGTGCAGGAAGTGCAGCATGAGCACAACCGACCCCATGTACTCAAAAAGTAACAAACCTCACTTCAGGTTGAAAACAGTGACGAGCTAGAACATAGGTCGGGTCCGACACCAGTAACCAACAACAGTTCATACAACGTAGAGTATATAAACAAGGAAATAATCTCAGAGAATAAAAAGTTCATCCTTTGCACAGTTTTGTCCGAAAATAGTTTCGCTTTTCAAGAATATCAATGAAAACCCAAATCCTTTATCAAAATTATTGAAAAATTATGAGATAGTTTGAAAACTGTAGTTTTTCTGAAAAATCCTTTTCAAATTGTGAAATACCACTCAATCCCCACATATCAATATGTGTAAAAAGTCATGAATGAAGTGACATCGTACAACATGAGGAAAATGCGTCTCTATGCATGTATGCCATATATGCATGCCAATGCCATGTATCATGTACTCACACTCTCAGAGTACTCAACCTCATTGCATCCCACTCAACCACTCGGTACTATATATGGCCCATACGGCCCAGGGAAATCCATCCCAGAACATACACAACACTGACTATAAGTCGCCCAGTACTGAGGATAAAGGGTAATCCAACCATGTGGAGAAATCCATCTCCAGGTATCAAGTACTTCAGACAAATCCATGCCCAAGGAAAATCCATCCCTCAATAATATCATCCGCAATCACTGGGGGTGTGTTACAGACTCCAGAAGGGCTCCTATAACCCAAGCTCTATCATAATCATCAATATAACTGATGCGGCGTGCAGCCCGATCCCATAACCGTCACTCATAATCAGGCTCTCGGCCTCACTCAGTCACGACTCTCCAGTCTCACCCACGGGCTCACAATGTCATGAAAACTGACCCGAAACAATGATATGATGTACCAATAAGTAATAACTGAGACTGAGATATGATATGAATGCATGAATGCGATTGAGTATGAAATATCAATAAAATCAATGAGATGACAGCAAAAAACAATCATTATGGGTCCCAACAATATTAGTATAAAGCCTAAACATGATATCTAGCATAATGTACAGCTCATTCACTTTATCACATGGTGAAACACAGATATCAACAAAAATATGGCCACTATTCAGTGCACTGGAAACAACAGAGTCATAATACACAGGGTGCACGCCCACACGCCCGTCACCTAGCATGTGCGTCACCTCAACACCAATAGCATATAATTCGGGGTTTTATACCTTCAACACTAATTTTAGGAGAGTTACTTATCTTAAGCAAGCCAATACACCGAGCAAGCCAAGCGATGCTCCAAGAATGCCATTATGTGCGTAGCGACCTCCGAATGGCTCAAGACTAGCCAAAAGCAACTCAAATACATTAGATAAAGCCCATGGAAGCAATTACAATTGATAAAGATCGAATCTACATAAATTCCAATTCTGCCCAAAAATCACACCCGGGCCCACGCCTCGAAACTCGACAAAATATACAAAATCCGACAACCCATTTAATTAAGCCGCTTCTGCAATCGTGCTTTTGCGCTCATGAACCGCATATGCAGTTGTGCAGGTGCGTTCAAGCACCCGCACCTGCGATCCTCACGCCCAGCACCCTTTCTCGCTTCTGCTATGACACTGCCGTTTTTGCGGCTTCGCACCCGCACCCAACACTCCGCAGGTGCAGTCACACCAGAACCAGAAAATCTTCAGCTATGCAACATGGAGAGAAAATGATTCGAACGTCGTCCGAAACTCACCCGAGCCCCTCGAGACCCCGTCTGAACATACTAACAAGTTGCAAAATATAACACGAACCTACTCGAGGCCTCAAAACACACATAACAACATCGAAACAATGAATCACACCTTAATTCGAAATCATTGAACTTGGAAACTTCAACTTCCACAACCGATGCCAAACCTATCAAATCACACTCGATTGACCTCAAATTTTGCTCACAAGCTACTTTGGGTATTATGGACCCACTCCAACTTCCAAAATCAGAATCTGACCCCGATATAAAAAAGTCCACTCCCGGTCAAACTTTTCAAATTTCTAATTTTTGCCATTTGAAGCCAAATTCCACTACGGACCTCCAAATCACAATCCAGACGCGCTCCTAATTCCAAAATCACCCAACGAAGCTAAGAGCACCATCAAAAATCTAATCCGGGGTTAAATACTAAAAAGTCAAACTTGGTCAAACCTTTCAAATTTAAAGCTTCTAGCTGAGAATCATTCTTCCAAATCAGATCCGGATAACCTGAAAACCAAAACCGACGATTCACATAAGTCATAATACATCACGGAGCTACTCATGCCCTCCAACAACCGAGCGAAGTGCAATTTCTCAAAACGACCGATCAGATGAGTACATCGAGCAAGTGTAACAACTTGACTAGTCGTTTTGAGCTATAGCATGCCATTCGGCAGTTTGAGACTTGAGTAGCTTCACCTTATATATTATGATTTGCACATGTAGTCGATTTTAATTTTTAAGAAGATTAGAGTTGATTTAGAATAATAATTCTCATTTCGGAAGCTTAAGTTGGAAGAGTTGACCAAGGTTGACACTGGAGTAAATGACATCGGAATCGAAATTTGAAGGTTCCTATAGGTTTGTGAGGTAATTTTGAACTTTAGCGTTGTTCGGGTTGAGTATTGGATAGTCCGAGAGCGATTCGATGTTTATTATCAGAAGTTTGCATTTTGAAGGATTTGAATTAGATAAGCTTGACTTGGAGTGAACTTTGATTTTATCGGACTACGAGCGGTGTTCCAGGACCTTGTGTAGGTTCATTTAGTTGATTGTCACTTGTGTGTGATGTTTGGTCGTGATCCGGAATGTCTAAGTATGATTCGATTGCGTTCAACGAAGTTTGAAAGTTAAAAGAAGATTTTGATCGTCGATTCATGGTTTTGGTATTATTTATGGCGTTTCGACTCTTTTTAAATTTTTTGATAAGGTATGGGGACTCGTTGGTATGATTAGACAGGGTCCTAGGGGCCTCGGTTGTGTTTCGGGATGGTTTCGAGCCATTTCCCTTTGATTTGCAGTTGCTGGTTTGTAGTGTCAGGGGTATATATCGCGATCGCAGAGAAGGTCTCGCGATCGCGGTGTGTTTGTTGGAGCAGGGGAGAATTGGTTCTTTGTTATATCGGTAGGTGTCCTGCGATCACGATAGGCGATCTGGTTGTGCTTCACATTTGCATAGAGAGGGTCACGACGCGATGGGTTAGTTGGGCTATCCTTGGGTGGAAGTTGTTCAACGCGATAGTGTAAGTGCTGTCGCGATTGTGGAAGATGAATTTCAGAGGCTGAAGGATTGGCCTTTGCGTTTTTGGAGCTGGGCTCGCGTTCACGTAGGCATGGCAGGATGAGGGTCGCGATCGTGTGAGGACCTCGCATTTGCGAAGAAGGATTTCTGAGCAAGGCTGATTTGGCTTTCGCGATCGAAGGTGCTTCTGCGATCGCATAGAAGAATGCCTGGGCAGTGTATAAGAATGCAACTCGGGACTTAGCGCATTTCAATCTAATTTTCTCTTTTGGAGCTAGTTTTGGGGCGATTTGAAGAGCCATTTCACCCACCTATTGAGCATAAGTGTTTCTAACCCACTTTTGTTTATATTTCATGAACATGTATGAATCTAGGCTTGTATATTCATGATTTGAGGTAAAAATTATGAGATATTGGAAGAAAGTCTAGAAATGATATTTTTGAGTTTTTACCATGAAATTGGACATGGAATTGGGAATAAATTGTATATTTGAGTTTGTGGTGCTATGGATAATATTTATCTTCGAGAATTTTTGGAATTTTCCTAGTTTCGGGTCGCTTGGCATTGGTTTGAGGTGTTAGAGAGGCGTGGAAGCCGGTTATCAGATTTTGGAGCTAGGTAATTCTCCTGTCTAGCCTTGTAAGAGGGAATCTATCCCATAGGTGCTATATTTGTTATGTGCTACGTGTTATGGGAGCTATGCACGTGTGAGGTGACGAGTATCCATGCATATGCTAGATTCTTGAATATGTCTGGGTAAACTTAGACTCACGCCATGTTTTAATTGTATTACTTGAGTTATTCTTTTCTGTTCGTATTCTTTAAGTTATATTTTAGGATGAGACTAGACTTGCGTATAATATCAAACTTTACAATTCTAGATACTTGATGCGCTACTTTATTAGCCGCGAAAGTTATATTTTTTCTTACAGATTTCTTTCGCGTTGCATATATTTGTCCAATAAGTTTCTTAAGTTCATAACTCGCACATATATTCGCGAGTTGGGCTGATGACCCACCAAAAGTTTCATCATTCATACGGATCGCGCTGAATGCCTGAGCAGTACTATCAATGATCGGGTCATACGACCTCGGCAGTATTGTGAGATGCATCCACGGATCAGGTTGTACGACCACGACAGTGTACACTATTACATGGATCGGATCGTACGATCTCGGCAAAATCACGCATAATATTCGATAGACAGCGTACCTATGGGTCTTCCTTTAGCCATTAGCAACCTTCTAATTCCTAGTTCACTTTGTAAGACCAAAATAAAAACCCTACTTTCTATTTTGATCATAGGACATATGTTATATACATTCATGCTTATGTTATTTTTATTGCAAAGACCTTGTTATGTTGTGCGTTTATTATTAATAAAATTAGCACACAGCTTAGCGGTATATTAGGTAAAAAAGTATTCTTCAATCTTTAATTCGTACGTTATTCTTCATCAAGATGCTCATCATTTGTTACCTCTTTATTTCGTTCATTTTCGAAATCTTCTGAATCATCATCATCATATTCTTCATCTTCCTCTAGGATTTCATCATCTGACTAGACAAAATGTAGCAAGGATGGTCAACTTTGGTCAAACTCTTTACATTGTGGATATTTAGGAGAATAAAAAGAAAAGGAGAGTTTTTTTAGGGGAAGTTAGATTTGAAAATTAGAGAGGAGAGAAGATGAAAGATGGAAGATAAATTTGAAAATTAGATAGGAGAGAAGATGTAAGATAATGATTTGTAAGAGATGGAGAGGCGGGCGGAGAGAGACAGAATTGGGTGAGTTGTGAGGAGAGATGAAAGAGAATATCAATAGTAATATGGGTTTGTTTAATGAGTGAAAGAACTATTACATATTATATCCAATAAAAAATATTTCGGATAAAAAAAGTAAAATATGAACTTAAATAAGGGAAGTACCCTACTTGTATTTCCTTGTAATAGTTTCAATATATAGCGGTAGGAAAACTCCAACTATTTTGTGCTTGATGCTATGCTATAACGTCAAAGTGGACATAGTACTAGCACTCAAAATAGAAAATTGGCAGGGATCAAATGGTCATTTAAATGTATAAAACCCTCGGCCCCTAATTTCGGCCGCTAATTCATTCTTACTAGGCAGGGATACATAATGAGAGGAAATTTTTAATAAATCTAACACAAATCAAGCTTTTCATTTTCTAAGGATTGAAGGTAAGCTTTACCTCTAACTTTTTTGTTTGAGTTAGTTTTCATATAGGGATTCGGAACTTAGTATTTGTATATATTCCTCAGGGGGACATCACGACACGGATGGGTAAAGCTAAGCTACAAAATCCATGAGGTAATTACCCTAGACGCCATATGGTTTCTCCTTATGTTGTTGAAACAGTTGTAAAAACTGTGCCAACTGAAATTAAAGCTTAACTCTATCCTCTACACATTTACTATAACAAGCATGCGTTTTAGTTTAATTATCACAAGTACTTGTTGATAGTTGAAGATTCCAACAAGTTACGCACTTAGAGTTTATGAGAATTTTATAAAGTGCGCATGTTGCGCCAAGCACATAATATATGTTACCTATGTCTTGAAATGCATATGACATTGAGAAAAAAAATGATGTTTTTGAACAATTTTCTTGCACTAAATAAACAAAACCATTCCCCAACCACCACTATTGCATGCCCCTGACAAGCATTATCATTACTACTGGAGTTGCGACAACTACTGAAAGAGCCCTTTTATTTTTTTGTCCGAAAATATTGTTTAAGAGAAGTGTATACGGTCGAGATCGTATGCCTTCGATCTATATGCTCGAGGGGTCGTCCAAAGTCCGAGCTCAAGCAAGATCGAGTTCGAGCTCGAGGGACCAGATTCGAGTTCGAAGACAGAGCACGACATCTACCGAGGTCGAGTATGCTTGACCCCGGATAGTACCGTTATGGACTTGTAACAGAATGGGCTAGATTCCTGCCACGTTCCCAAGATCATGTCGCAAATCTTGGAATATGATTGTACGATTACGTACTAGGCGATTAGACAGCTGTATCAGGAATATTCTCTACTGTAAATAGAAATATACCATGTTTAGGGTTCCCCTATTATATAAGGGGGATCCCTATCATTTGTAAGATCCATCTAATCATTGAGCAGAGAATATACTCTCTATTTTTTGCATATTGTTCATCAGATTGTCCTTTAGCTTTACTTCTCTTACTTTACTTGCTTAATTGTTCTTATTGTTCTAAACCCACCCCGAGGTCACTAAGCTCGAGGTCACTGCTGCTGAGTTATATTGGTTTGATTCACTTATTTCTTTCATTTCTACTTCATACTTTTTGATTATTAATTGATATTGAATCTAATCACATCTTTAAAACCACAAATCAAATTTAATTGTTACTCGTATTTTCGAGGTAAACAGTTTGGCGCCCACCATGAGGCTAAAGATAATAGTGATTGTTTTTTTCCTGATTCTCATTACACACGTTATTTTTACACTTTTTCTTGTCAAGAATTTTTTGATTCTCAGGCTGAAATATGTCTTGCTCACAAAATGCACATGTTCATGACAACGAAGGTCTTGGTAAAAACAACAATGTAGGGATCGGTGTACCACTGATAAACCCTGGGGAAACGCCAAACATGGAACCAGTTTATGTTAGTTCACACATTGCTATAAACACCAACTTTGGCGCGGACCCCGAAGGGAGTGTACACAGGGAAACCCGACCAGGGGATCAAGGAACACCAGGAACAGGAGATAGGGGAGTCTGCCTACAAGTGATATTCGAGATGCTGCAGGCTCAGCAAATTGCCATCGCCAACTTCAGAGTCAGAATAAAACTCCAAATACAACCGAACCGGTAAATTCTCGACGTACTGAACCGACGCTAGAAAGACCAAATGAAAGCGGCTCGGGGACTGACCCCACGATTATGAAGATGCTCGAAGAGCTCACTAAGAGGATCGAGTTCGGAGAAAAAAAATCGAAGGCAATGATAAGAAGGTGGAGACTTATAACTCCCGTGTAGACCAGATACCGAGGGCACCTCCAGTTTTGAAAGGATTAGATGCCAAAAAATTCATACAAAAACTATTCCCTCAAATTGCGGCTCCGATGCCCATTCGCAAAAAGTTTCGCATGCCCGATATACCACAAATATAATAGAACAACCGACCCCAACGAGCATATTACTTCGTACACTTGCGGAATCAAAGGAAATGATTTCAATGACGATGAGATCAAATCCGTCATGTTGAAAAAGTTTGGAGAAACATTGTCGAAAGGAGCTATGATCTGGTATCACAACTTAGCTCCTAACTCTATTGACTCGTTTAATGTGTTAGCAGATGCCTTTGTGCAAGGACACGCCGGGGCCATAAAGGTGGCCACGAGAAAATCGGACGTCTTCAAAATAAAACAAAGGAACGACGAGATATTAAGGGAGTTCGTGTCCAGGTTTCAGATGGAAAGAATGGAATTACCACCAGTCTCCGATGACTGGGCAGTACAAGCTTTTATGCAGGATTTGAATGAAAGGAGCTCGATTGGGTCTCGACAATAGAAACAGAACTTGATCGAGTATCCAGCTGTGACGTGGTCAAATGTGCACAACTGTTATCAATCAAAAATCAGGGTCGAGGACGACTAGTTGGGAGCCCCGTTGGGTTCAGTTCATCCAACAAATTTGCAGCCAAACCCCCGAGGGACACAGACTGGGAATCAAGATTAAATAAAGAACGATATCAGCCATACATCGATCGGAGAAACAATGGTCTAGGTCGTAACGCTCCTCGGAACAATCGGAGGATCGAGACCAAAGTTCTCGGGGACTCATGAGTAAGAGCGGGTTCGATAAGAATACCGACCCCGCCGAGGCCCCTCAATTATCGGAGTACAACTTCAGCATGGATGCATCAGGGATTGTGTCAGCTATTGGAAGAATCAAAGACACCAAGTGGCCCAGGCCTATGCAGACCGATCCCTCTCAAAGGAACCCGAACTTGATGTGCAGGTATCATGGCACACATGGTCATAGAATAGAAGATTGCAGGCAGCTAAGGGAAAAAGTGGCTCGGTTGTTCAACGAGGGCCACCTTCGAGAATTCCTAAGTGATCGGGCTAAGAATCACTTCAGGAGAGAGATACAAGGAAAAATGAGCAAGAAGAACCACAACATGTAATCCACATGATCATTGGCGAAGTTGATGTCCCTTAACGACCTGTATTCAAACGCACCAAAGTATCAACCACAAAAGAAAAACGGACTCAGAGCTATGTGCCCGAGGACGTCTTATCATTCTGTGACGAGGAAGCTGAAGGCATATCTCAGCCTCACAACGACACCCTAGTAATCTCTATCCTTTTAAATAACATTCAAGTTAAACATGTTTTAGTGGATCCAGGTAGCTCAACAAACATAATCAGATTGAGCGTCGTGGAAAAACTCGGCTTACAAGATCAGATTACCTGCATCCTAGGTCGTAAATGGCTTCAATGGCAAGCGAAACAACAGAGGGAGAGATTATCTTGCCAGTAAACGTAGCCGGGACCATACAAGACACTAGATTTCATGTCATCGAAGGTGACATGAGGTATAACGCACTCCTCGGGAGACTATGGATACACAGCATGAGGGCAGTACCTTGAACTCTTCACCAAATGATGAAGTTCCCAACTGAGGAAGGAGTGAAAATAGTCTACCGAGAGCAACATGCTGCAAAAGAGATGTTTGGAATCGAGGAAGTGGTGCCGATACCAGAGCCTTTGACCTCGAAGAAATCGGGCATCAAAGGTAAACAGGTGGCCAAATAGCAATCACCGCCTCCAGCCTCGATGGAGTCGGAGCAACAGGTAATCGAAGACGAAGATGAGGATTTCCTTACTCCTCGGACCTTTGTCGTTCCGAAGAATCCGATGCAACCAAATCAACTATCGAGGAGCTGGAGCAGGTCATTTTGATCGAATACATGCCCGAGAGAAAGGTATACCTGGGAACGGGATTGACCCCCGAACTCAGGAAAAAACTCATTCAATTTCTTATTGATAATATGGATTGCTTTGCTTGGTCCCATTTAGATATGACAGGGATTCCACCAGAAATCACCACGCATCGGCTGAGCGCCGATCCCAGGTTCAAACTGGTGAAGCAAAAGAGGAGGCCTCAGTCTGAGATAAAACATGCCTTCATAAAAGACGAGGTAACCAAACTTCTTAAAATAGGATCCATTCGGGAGGTAAAGTACCCCGAGTGGTTAGCCAACGTAGTTATAGTTCCTAAAAAAGGAAACAAGCTTAGAATGTGTGTAGACTATAAGGACATGAACAAAGCATGTCCGAAAGATTCTTTCCCATTGCCAAACATCGATCGTATGATTGATGCCACGGCCGGTCACGAGACCCTAACTTTTCTCGACGCCTACTCCAGATACAATCAAATTCAGATGAACCCGGAGGACTGGGAAAAGATTACTAAGTTTGGCACTTATTGTTACAACGTAATGCCCTTAGGGCTAAAAAATGCAGGAGCTACTTACAAACACATAGTCAACAAAATGTTCGAAGAACAAATAGGTAAAACAATGGAAGTTTATATTGATGATATGTTGGTTAAGTCCCTGTGCGCAGAGGACCATTTAGCTCATTTGCAGGAAACATTCGATATCTTGAGGAAATACAGCCTGAAGCTTAACCCAGAGAAGTGTGCCCTCGGAGTCGGCTCGGGTAAGTTCCTCGGCTTCATGGTGTCGAATTGGGGTATCGTGATTAACCCTGATAAGATCAAGGCCATCGAGGATATCACGATCGTGGACAGCGTGAAAGCCGTGCAAAGGCTAACAGGGCGAATAGCTGCTTTGGAAAGGTTCATTTCGAGGTCGTCCGATCGAAGTCACCGTTTCTTCTCCCTGCTAAAAAAGAAAAAGGATTTTGCATGGACCCCGAATGCCAACGAAACCTAGAGGAACTAAAGCGATACTTATCGAGCCCGCCTTTGCTTCATACCCCGAAGGCAGACGAATAACTTTACCTATATTAGTCTATGCCGGAGATAGCGGTATGAGGTACTAGTTATAGAAGAGCAAGGTACGCAACTTCCTGTTTATTATTTAAGCCAAACTCTAGGGGATGTTGAAACAAGGTACCCTCACTCAGAAAAATTAGCACTTGCATTAATAAACGTATCTTGAAAGCTAAAACCATATTTTCGATCTCATCCTATATGTGTATTAACCACTTAGCCTCTTTAAAATGTTTTGCATAAGCCCGAGCTATCAGGCCGATTGGCCAAATGGGACGTCGAACTTAGCGGGAACGATATCGAATATCAACTCCGATGGCCATCAAGTCTCAGATCTCAGCTGACTTCGTGGCCAATTTTATGCCGTCCCTCGTACCCGAACTGGAGAAGAAACTCCTGCTAAGTTCGGGTACATCATCGGGGATATGGACTCTTTTTATAGACGGTGCCTCGAATGTGAAGGGGTTCGGACTTGGCATAGTTTTGAAGGCACCCACGGGTGATACCATTAGACAATCTATTAAAACTTCTAGATTGACTAACAATGAGGCCGAGTATGAGGCCATGATTGCAGGTCTCGAGCCAGCTAAAAGCATAGGAGGCGAAAGTCATCGAAGCTAAGTGTGATTCTCTATTGGTGGTAAACTAAGTAAACAAAAGTTTTGAAGTTCGAGAGGATAGAATGCGACGGTATTTGGATAAACTACAGGTAACATTGCACCGCTTCAAGGAATGGACACCGGATCATGTGCCTCGGGAACAAAATAGTGAGGCCGATGCGCTTGCTAATCTGGGATCCTCGATCGAGGAAGACGATATCGTCCTGAGGACCGTCGTTCAGTTATCAAGATCAGTTATTGAAGAGGGTCATGCCGAGATAAATTCAACAAGTTTGACAAAAGAATTTGTCAAAAAATGTGATAAGTGTCAACGATTTACACCGATGATCCATCAGCCCGGAGAACAACTCCATTTGGTTTTATCCCCATGGCCTTTCATGAAATGGGGAATGGATATAGTCGACTCTCTATCAACGACACCAGGTAAAGCTAAATTTATTTTATTTATGACTGATTATTTTTCTAAGTGGGTGGAAGCACAGGCCTTCGAGAAGGTCAGAGAAAAAGAAGTTATTGACTTCATCTAGGACCATATCATATGCCGATTCGGGATACCTACCGAGATTATGTGCGACAATGGAAAGCAATCCATCAGCAGCAAGGTGACGGAGTTCCTCGAAGCACATAAAATAAATAGGATATTATCGACACCGTACAACCCAACTGGGAATTGACAGGCCGAGTCAACAAACAACACTATCATTCAAAACCTAAAGAAAAGGTTGGATGATGAAAAGGGGAAATGGAGAGAAGTTCTACCCGAGGTCCTTTGGGCATATTGAACAACATCGAAGTCCAACACGGGGGCTACTCTGTTCTCTTTGGTGTATGGCTACGAGGCCTTCATCCCTTTCGAAGTCGGAGAACCCAGCGCCAGGTTTTGACACACATCGGAGGAGTCAAATCACGAGGCCATGAACACTAGCCTTGAGCTGCTAGATGAAAAATGAGAATCAACCCTTTTTTCGATTGCCGCACAACAGCAAAGGATCTAAAGGTACTACAATATAAGGACCTATCTCCGACACTTCGTAATCGGGGACTTAGTTCTACGGAAAGTTACCCTCAATACTCAAGACCCAAACGAAGGTAAACTAGGCCTGAATCGGTAAGGACCGTACCGAGTCCTCGGGGTCGTCGGCAAAGGATCCTACAAACTTGGCACGATGGAAGCTGAACAACTTCCAAACAATTGGAACGTATCATTACTTAAAGAGTACTACTGCTAAGGTATGGCTTTATCCTTTTGTCCGTTTGAGTTTAAAACTAACTCATAGCAGGTCCTCGATCAAAGCAATCGAAGACACCCTTTCTGCACGAAGGCCTTAGGTTTTAAAGCATGCGTTGCACTCTTTTTTCGTTAGATTGGATTTTGTCCCAAACGAGTTTTACCAGCAAGGTTTTTAACGAGGCAACAACTATAAGCTACCTAAGGAGGAGTCAACAGTATCCAAGGTTTCTTTTCAATCAACCTCAAATACTGGGGGACATCACCCTCAGAGGTCATATTCTCGAGAAAAATACTTCACGCCTAAGAGGACCTCGATAGGAAAACTTTGTAATGGGCCAAACGGTCAGATGAACCGTTTCCGTATAGAATAGTCGAGCCTCAACGGCAACATGTACGCATGTATCAATTATTTGAAGAAGCTTCCTATTTATATCAAAAACACTTTGTGTCTCAGAGAAGTGTACTATTAAACGAGCTCTACACTTATAATCCTATGGGAAACGGCTCAAAGGACAAAGCACGAATGTAACCCCGAAATACTCGGGGACTATCATCGACAGTCAACTCGCCCGAGCCACCGCGGTATGTGACTTAGTGATCCGAAGAAGCAATTTGAATTACTGCAAACTGGAAGTTGAGGAGGTAATTGGTCGATTAGGCGTGCTTAATTGACGGGCTGCGGGAATAGTTGAAGCCATACCCAATCGAAAAAGGATGTTATCCAAACGCATTTCAAGTAATTGTAGTAAAACTTGACCTGTTGACCCCTTGGCTTTTCTGGCGATACGAACGTATTTAAGTAATTGTCGTTCTGTAAGACCATAATGAAAACGCAATTTTTGTTTTTCTTCTAGACGAATACGATATTGAGATTTTTTCCCGGAACGCGATTGGTTTCTAAGATCACTTCCGGTCCTAGGCTTTTTATTCGAAAACTCGGACTCATAAGACCTCAAAGAGGCACCCCCCCCCCCGAAACAAACAAAGGCCAATATACTCAGGGACTAACTTTTCGAGCAAGTTCGAAAAATTATCGGGGAATAAGTCCAAGAGACACACCTGAAAGCTACGGCAACATTAAAGGCTACAGCCATATTAAAGGCTACAGCCATATAAAAGGCTACGGCCATACTAAATTCTACGGTCATATAAATGGCTACTGCAGAAAAAATGCGGCTCGGAGACGTCCGACTTCCGCCATAAATTAAAGGCCATCAAACACTTTGAAAAAATCGGTTAACCAGGCTACCTTCGGCAAAAGCAAAAGGGCTTCGATAAATTCGGCCCTCGAATAATCTAAAGGCTTCGATAACATCAGCCTTCGAAAAAACCTTTAGAGGTATTCGATTATGTTTACACAAATAAAATATTAATAAGGTTCCGATTCATCAAACCTTTGAAAAACCCAATGGGTACAAAAAAAATGCTAAGGCATAATTAAAATTTCCACTAAGTCTTTTAGACGAAAAGAGGGAAAATTATATAGCCATCCTAGAGGCTGAATTGGCTTAACTTAAAGAGCCCAAGGGCCAACTTGAAGAGCTTAAGGACCGATATATAAGAGACTAAGGGCCAACTTCGAAAGGCTTAAGGGCCAAAACGTATAGTTCGAGACCCCATTCTCACTCAACTCGGACTCAAGAGTCCCGATATCCCAAGCTCGCATTGAATCGACTTAAACTCAACTCGAGGATTATTATATTTATTAATAAAAATCTAAGGTTTTATTATGTTTTGGGTCTAGACCAGTATTCGAACTGATCATTTGAGTTATACCATCAAAATATTCCACAAATGAGAGTAAAATGAAAATCTGCACAAGTTGAGGATAGAGCAAAAAGATTCTTTATATGCACAAAGGATGTTTCACAAAGTATATTTACAACGCCCGCGAGGGTCCCTTACACAAAAAAGAAAAAAAAGAACCTAGTCTATTTTGAGGTTACGTCCCCGGAAGCAGCTTCCAGGGAAACACACCCTCGGCAGCACTATCTTCGGGAGCCTCCTCTTCCTCGGGAACACCTTCCTCACCTTCCACGCCCTCGGAGCCTCTCACAACATCTTCGTCATCAGAAGAGACAAGAAACCTAGCGTCGGTTTCCCACGCCTTTGCTTCGGCTATCTCTTCAGTAAGGTCAAACCCTCGGGCATGGATTTCCCCGAGAGTCTCCCTCCGGGCTTCACACTTGGCCAAAACATTATTTCGTTTTTCCCGGTCAGAGGCCTCCCTCAGCTCCGCTTGAACAACCGTTGCATCTTTTAAGTACACGGCAATGGTCTTGTTAGCCGTGGCCTTCGTCTTCTCAACCTCAGCCTTAGCTTGTGCGGCTTCAGCCTGGGATCTAGCAAGCTCCGCCTCTAACTCCTCGATTTTCCTGGCCTGGGCCAGACCTTTCAGTTTAATACCTCGGAGTTGAGTTTCAGCCGAGGTCAGTTGGACTGTAACAGCTTCCTTATCGGCAGCAAGCTGATCCATGTTCTTTTTCCACCCATCACAGTCAGCCTTACTTTGATCAACCTCGCTCCGAAGCTGCCCAATAATCTCCAACTTCTGCTGCAGCTGAGACATCGAAGTATTAGCCTTTGAAGTAAGGCCGAGAAGACCATACTCTGTTAAAATCACGGTTACCTGCTCGTCCAGCTCGGTCTCGTTTTTTCGAGCCTTGGCCAACTCAGCTCGAAGGTCCTTAAGCTCCTCCTCCTTCTGGCCTGGCCATAAAGGACTCTCCGGGCTTTATCCTCATCTGAAACCCTACTAAGCTCGGCCTCACATTTGCTCAGCTCAGCTCTAAACTTGGTGATGGACTATACACGGGATAAAGATATGTCAGTCAAAGGAAATTAAGGGAAGAGGAAGTTACGACAATGAAGGTTAACATTTACCTGAGAAAGAAGACGTTGAGCCTCCGCGAAAAGAGTGGATGCATCGTTAAGGTCAGCAACATCGCCAACCCCGGTGAAACAATCCCGAAAAGGATTTTCTTTGAGGATCTTGCTCGGATCAGGTGTTTGCAAAGCCCGTGAATCCTTTATTATCTCTTCGGAGTGAGCTGGAAGAGACAGTGAATGACCCATTGCCATGGCACCGAGCTCCTCGCTTGGGGTGCTCTGGCTAGTTTTGGCCTTTTCAGCGCTTGCCCCCTTCGGTGTATTTATTGAAAAAGGAGGTACGATCTCGATCTCGGGGGACTCGAGGGCTTTTTTCGAATCTCTCTTCGGAGTCCCTTCATCAAGTGGCAAGGCATCAGGGTTGGAGGCATCGACAGCTTCGATTTGTCTGTTGGTTCGGGGTATAAGCACCAATTCTCCACCATCGTTCTCCTTATCCTTCGGGTATTGAATGGATGAATCCAGGTCCACACGAATGAGTTTTCTCCTCGGCCTCCGGGCATGTACCACCTCGTCTTGGGAGTCTTCGGGCTTCGAAGCCCTCTTTCTTTTATTGTCTTTCCCCGATTTTGGGATTGAGGGCGCAGTCCTTTCCCCGGGCGGAGCCAGCCTCATTTCGGATACATCTCCGATGCCTGCACAAGTAAACATAAATAAGATGACGCCACCAGGAAATGAAAAATATTAGAAACTTAGGAAGAGAACTTACCATGATGTTTGTCCTCCCACTTGCCCCTCGATAATTCACGCCATTTGCGCTCATTGTAGGAGGAGGTATCAGCTAATTTTCGGACCCAATCCTCGAGGTCGAGGACCGCGTGAGGTGCCCAGGCAGTGGCTACAGAAAGGGTGAAGGCATTGTGAGACATGAAAGCTGAATATGAATAAATACTGGGAAGAAGAACTCCACTTATGATTAAAGTTCCATCTCTCCAGGAACGGCATTTTATCCCTGGGGGTGATTCCGAAGTCCTTACTCTGACTAACCGGCTTATCCAGCCTCGATATTTGGTTTCGTCATTACTGGCAAAGAAGGCTTTGTTCTTCGATGTTGCAGCTTGATAAGACCTCGGAACAGCTGGGGCCAATATAATTGAATCAGATGGTTGAGGGTGAATTCCAACCCCTTGGCCTTCTCGGAAAATAGCGCAGCATGATCACAATGCACCAAAAGGAAGGGTGAATCTGGCCGAGGGTAATCTCATATGTTTTGCAGAAGTCGATCACCACCGGATCGAGGGGACCCAGTGTTAAGGGGTATGTGTAAACACTTAGAAACCCCTCTATGTGGGTAGTAATGCTTTTCTCTGGGCTCGGAATCCGAACCAGGACCTTGTTTCCCCAGTCGCAATCCCTCTTTATTGCTTCGAGGTTCTTCTCCGATATCAGAATAATATATCGAGATTCATGCTCGCATTGGCCCGGGACATCGAGGGGATTTTCTATACTGAAATCCTTCTTAATAACGCAAGGACCGGGGATGATTTCTTCAAGAGTCGGCGGCACCACCGGTTTGCCCGGCTGAGAGGTAGAAAAAGTCGACGCTTTATCTTTTTTGGGGACTTTTTTGGATGTTTTAGCCATGATCTTAAGCTAAAGAATACAGACTGTGTCAGAATGTGGTGTTATTTCAAGAACCTGGCGTTTTCCGGCGCTTGAAGAGGTGGTGGAAACAGATGATTAGAGAAAGAGATAAAGAAGGGAAAGATGTAATGAAAGTGTAAAGTTCTTTACTCAAAGGAATAGCCTCATATTTATAGAAGGGCAACGATGGTTCGGCGGCACTAGTGGCCGACCAGTACTGGCGAGCATTCAATGTTTTGGTGAAGTGGACCGATGGGATGTTTTGGTCACTTCGAGCGCCTACGTTACGAGAATGACGTCATCGTTAAAGACTCCGGGAAAGCAAGGATCATATCGTTTCTTATCATCTTACTCTAAGAAATGCGAGGAATATCTGTATACGGCCGAGATCGTATGCCTTCGATCTATATGCTCGAGGGGTCGTCCAAAGTCCGAGCTCAAGCAAGATCGAGTTTGAGCTGGAGGGACCAGATCTCAGTTCGAAGACAGAGCACGACATCTACCGGGGTCGAGTATGCTCGACCCTGGGATAGTACCGCTATGGACTTGTAACAGAATGGGCTAGATTCCTACCACGTCCCCAAGATCATGGCGCAAATCTCGAAATATGATACGATTCCGTACTAGGCGGTTAGACAGCTATATTAGGAATATTCCCTACTATAAAGAGAAATATATTATATTTAGGGTTCCCCTATTATATAAAGGGGATCCCAATCATTTGTAAGATCCATCTAATCATTGAGCAAAGAATGTACTCTCTACTTTTTGCCTACTGTTCATCAAAATTGTCCTTTAGCTCTACTGCTCTTACTTTACTTGCTTAATTGTTCTTATACTTCTAAACCCACCTCGAGGTAACTAAGCTCGAGGTCACTGCTGCTGAGTTATATTGGTTTGATTCACTTATTTCTTTCATTTCTACTTCATATTTCTTGATTATTACTTGGTATTGAATCTAATCGCGTATCTATAAAACCACAAATCAAATTTAATTGTTACTCGTATTTTCGAGATAAACAAGAAGCCTCTTTAATGCCCACTCGATAGCGCATTTCTTTTGTTCATACCACTCCTACGTTCTTAATGTTTTTTTTTGTTTTTGTTTGTATATTTTTGTATGCGATAAAATCGGAGGGTCCAATTTTTGGCCATTACAATACTTCGTAAGCAAGCTTTCCAAAGGCTCGAGACTACGGTCGAGATTTACACCCGAGGGGCCCTCGATGTCCAACCTCGAGACAGTGCAAGTCGACAGTTATGATAGGAAAGTGGGAAGTTCCCTAGGCGCACGACTAGAGCTGACAAAGTCTAGTAGGCTAGCTCTGACCCGTATCAGGGCATTAAATGGCTGTACCAGCCCCATATCTTTGAAATTAATGCATTTGTACTATGTTGGGATTCCCCCTCATATATAAAGGGGATCCTTGTCATTTTGTAGACATCTGATATTAATATTCAATACGAAAACATTCTCTCTACTCTCTAAACTCAACATATTGTCTTGTTCTTATTGCTTCATCCATTACTTACGTTTATTGTGCTCCATTTATTGTTCTTCATTTATTGCTTATCATTGATCATAAAGAGCCATCATCGCAACTCTCATAACTGTTAGTCCTCCTTCGATCGCTCTAAGTCGGTCACCCGACTCGATCCGAGGCCTCACATACGACAGATCGAGGCCCCGATCTCCAGCCGTTTGGTTCGGTTATCATATCGTCTCCGAGCTATAATCTTGTTTTCTCATCTTTTACCTAGCATCCATTGCCTAACAACTAGCATAAAAATAGATCACATATTTTCCGAACCACAAAATCAAATCTAATTATAATTACCATTTTCATGGTAAACAGTTTGGCGCACACCGTGGGGCTAAAAATAATAGTTATTATTTTCTTGCTGGCTTGCTACATAACGCAAGCTATCTTTCACACTTTTTCTTGTCCAAGATCTTTGATTTCAGGTCAAAATGTCGAACTCAGTAAACACATGTGAAAGCAACAATCTTGAAGACCATGGAGAAAACGGTGTTGACATCGTCCCAGGTGTCGCTGTACCACCATGAAACCCTGAGAATGCACCGGAACTAATTCCCGTGGATGTGGCCTCGTGCGACGCTCAAACGTCGAAATAAGCTCCCACACAAACAGGAGCATACACCAAGAAGATCAACAAGAAGCTCAAAAAACCCCAGCTCAGGAAGAATAAGGGGTCAGCTTTCATGTAATCTTGGAAATGTTGCAAGCACAACAGTTGGCGATTGCTCAATGGCAAAGCAACCAAAAGACTCCGAGCACGGTAGATCAGGAAACGACTCCCTGAGCTGAGTAGGTACCAGAAAGATCAAGCAACAATGGGCCGGCTGCCGACCCCGCCATCGTAAAAATGCTCGAGGGTCCAGTCGGGCGAGAAGAAGATAGAAACCAGCCACAAGAAGGTAGAAACCTACAACTCTAGGGTCGATCAAATTTCGGGCGCACCCCCGATCCTGATGGGTGTAGACTCGAAAAAGTTCGTACTGAAACCATTCCCACAGGAAGCTTCTCCAAAACCCATTCCAAAGAAGTTTAGGATGCCCGACCTTCCAAATTATAACGGAACCTCGGACCCCAACGAGCACGTCATTACTTACACTTGCGCGGTGAAAGGCAACGACCTGAGGGATGATGAGATCGAGTCCGTCCTACCGAAAAAGTTTGGAGAGACGCTTTCAAAAGGGGCAACGATGTGGTATCACAACCTGGCCCCAAACTCGATAGATTCGTTTGCCATGCTAGCAAATTCTTTCATAAAAGCACATGCTGGTGTCATCAAAGTAGCTACCAGGAAATCCGACGTCTTCAAAATCAAGCAAAGGGAGAACGAGATGCTGCGAGAGTTCGTATCTCGCTTTCAAATGGAACAAGTGGAACTACCACCGATCTGCGACGATTGGGCGATACAGGCCTTCACTTAAGGTTTGAACGAGCGATGCTCGGTAGCTTCGAAGTAGCTGAAGCAGAACCTAGTCGAATACCCATACGTGACTTGGTCGGACGTCCACAACCGATACCTATCAAAGATCAGGGTCGAAGACGACCAACTAGGAGTCTCCTCGGGCTCGGTATATCCTAGCAGGCTTCTGGCGAAGGGGCCGAAGCCAAACAAAGAAAGGTACCAGCCATACACCGAAGACAGGAGAAATGCCCCGAGGCGTGACATACCCCGGAATGATCAAAGAACGGGCCGAGGGCAGAACCCTCAGGGACTCGTCAGCAGAGCCGCGTTCGGTAGGCATGCAGGGCCGGTAGAGGCACCCCGTTTGTCGAAATACAACTTTAATGTCTTTGTTTCCGACATCGTATTCGCCATCAGTAAAATCAGAGACACCAGGTGGCCAAGGCCTGTACAATCAGATCCTTCGCAAAGAAATCATAAGTTGGTGTGTGAATTCCACAACACGCACGGCCACAGAACCGAAGATTGCCATCAGCTCCGGGAAGAAGTAGCCCGACTACTAAGCAAAGGTCACCTTCGAGAATTCCTCATCGACCGGGGCAAAAACCAGTTTCGGGAAAGAGGGGCGACCAAGAAGAACGAAACAAATGAGCCGCAACATGTCATCCACATGATCTTGGGAGGCATCGATGCCCCATAGGAACCTATGAACGGAAGAACAAAAATAACCATCACCAGAGAAAAGCAAACTCGGGGTCACATACCTGAGGATGCTCTCAGATTCAGCGATGACGACATCGAGACCTTATCTCAACCTCACAATGACGCACTGGTAATCTCTTTCCTTGTAAATACATTTCAAATTAAACGTGTACTTGTTTACCTTGAAAATGGTAATTAATATTAAATTTGATTTTGTGGTTCTAAAAATACGTGATCTATTTTTATGCTAGTTGTTAAGCAATGGATGCTAAGTAAAAGATTAGAAATCAAGATTGCAGCTTAGAGGCAGTATGATAATCGAACCAAACAGTTGGAGATCGGGGCCTCGAGCTTGCTTATTCGGGGCCTCGAGGTCGAATCCTATACTCTGGCGTGGGAAGTCGATGGAGGGATTAACAATTATGATAGATTCAATGACGGCTCTTTATGGCCAATAATAAGCAATAAATGAAGAACAATAAATAAAACACAATGAATGTAAGCAATAAATGGAACTAAAGAGCTTAAGAGAATATGTTAGAGAGTAGAGAGAATGTTCTTTGTATTCAATATTGAGCATCAGATCCCCTACAAAACGACAAGGATTCCCCTTTATATATGAGGGGGAACATAGTACAAAATGCATTAATTATAAAGATATGGGGCAAGTATAGCCACTTAATGACCTGATACAGGTCAAAGCTAGCCCTCTAGACTTTGCCAGTCCTAGTCGCGCGCCTAGGGAACTTCACATTGATCCACCGAGGCCACTAAGTTGTATTGCCTCGAGGCTGGACACCGATGGCTCCTCGGGATAAATCTCGACCGTAATCTCTATACTTTTGAAAGCTTGCTCTCGAAGTGTTGTAATGGCAAAAAATTGGACCCTCTGATTTTACCGCGTACAGATAGTCCCCGCGTTTTTAAAATGGAACGATAAGAAACGACTTTGATATCCATCTCTTCGAACTTTCCGTGATGATGTCATACTTATGACATAAGCCTTTGTGATAACTGAGGCGTCCTGTCGGTTAATATTTTCAGTGTAATTCAATGTACTGCTAATTCTTATTCTCCAAAGCGATAATATCATCGTCGATTCGGTTCCCAAAAGATGCATTGATTGCACCTGCCGATACGTCTTCCAAGGACATTAATGGGGCCGCCGGTTACACTGCCACCCTCAATAAATGGAAGCCTTCTAGAACCATTTCCTTATTCAAGTGTCTTCCAATATCCTTCCACCCCTTCCTAATATTCATCCTCATCCATTGTTATCTCCGATGTTTGAGGCCCGCAGCCTTAAGGTCATATGGCAGCATTCCCATCAGCCACGCCACGGCCTTTTCTTCAGCGCATCCCCTTCCTGAGCGAGATTGCACTGACTTGTCGTTGTTGTTGTTATTGTTGTTATTACGGCTGTCGTCGTTGGCTTGAGGCAATGAGATAGGGGGATCGATTTCTTTTGACTTAGGAAGATGTTTGGACTCTACACAGCTGCTCAGGAGGGTGTTCGGTTTATACACCATTGCTCACCTCCCTACACCGGCCTGGTGTGACACTTCATCCCTTTTGCTTTCCGTGGGGTAAAGTGGTGGTACCGGCCGTTAACTTGCACAGCTAAATATCCCAAGAAGTGGACTCAAAGTAGCCGTACAGGTAAGGCCGGCGCTTGCCAAGTCTTCTATCGGGCTGTGATTTTCTCGGCTTGGTAAAAGCTTTTGCGCTTTGGCGAGCTACGACTTTTTCTTCATCTTTTTCTGCTTCTTCCGCCTCACTTTCCTCTTCTTCATCTTCTCCCTTGAAAATGTCGTTTTGGAAGATCGAGACGAGGCTACCGAGGAGGCGGTGCTCGAACATACTGCCGCCGAGGATAGATTAGACTCTTGGTTTTCATTGTATGTATTTTCTATTGCATCTTTGTTTCTGTGTAAGGGCCCCTCGTGGGCTTTGAATCATGCGTAAGGACCCCTCCTGGGCTTTGTAACAGTTGTTTATTAATGGGAAAAGATGTTTCTTCAATTTGTCTCTGAATTGTGCTTTGTTTCCCTTTATTTGCATTTGCGAAGAATCTGAATGCGTGATTCTGCTGACCGGTACGAATACCAAGCCTGGGCGTAAGTATTTCTCCGGCTCTTGATTGATTAACACAATTCCCCGTAGAAACTTTTACCGTTTCCTTGGGTCGGGTTTGGATTAGATGGATAAACTCGGGCCGCCGGGATCCCTGGCTTCGAGTTGACTGAGAGTATGGGCTCCAAATTTTCAGTACGGGACTTAGCCTTTTAGACCCCGCGATAGACTTCGAGGGGAAGATTTGCCTGGAAGTTTGAGAATAAAGATAGCCGTTAGGCTCTCGGGAGCAGTCCCCACCGGGGGTTCGCTCAAGCTCGAGCTACTTGGAAGCTTGCTTTGAACTCAGTGTAGATGGCCTTAAGGCTTCGCAGATAGATCTCGGATGGGGGCTTACCCGGGTTTAGATAGTACCTCGAGGCCAAGCCCATATGAGTAGGTTTTAGAGCTTATCTTCTTTTGAGAGAGGCCCTCGAGATCGGGTACCATCTCGAGGCTTAGAATTATGTCAATGGCTCCTTGGAGCGTATCCCCTTCTTGCTAGAGATCTTCGAGATTGGATACCATCTCGGGCCGTGTAGTGATGTCAATGGCTTCCCGTAGCGTATCTTCTTTTTTACGATGGTCCTCGAGATCGAGTACCATCTCGGGACTTGGCTGATGCGGGGGTCTCTGACCCCAAAACGTCGTATGGCGGCGTCAAGTGTATGACATGGTTATGAAATGACCGAGGCGATTCTGTTTGCACATTTTCCCAAAGCGAGAAATGTTTCAGCCAGTATTTTTAATCGGCCTTTGAGGCAGGCGGATAGTCGCTGCTTTTTCCATATATAGGGTTGCCTTCCCTCCTTTGAAGATTCTGCTATTCTGAGTAGTTTATTCTCCTTTGCAGAGCTTTCTTTTCTCCCGTCAAGGCTTTCACCATTTCGATTCTGAGGGCTTTGCTCGGATTTTCTAGTTTTACCACAGCTATGGCTGCCACACTAAGGTCCGTTCGGCGAGGAGAGGGGAGTTCCGCCCTCGAATGCTTTTTGAACCAAAATGCTTGGGGTCATAGGGAGTATGTTTCAAAGTTTATTTCCTTAGTAAGAGAGGAGCATCTTGAGTCAGTGAGGAGAGACTGTGGATGGGGGGAAAAGGTAGTACTGCGGGTACTTTCCCCGGGAGAGAGCATTATGGATCATGCTGAGGGGTTTTTAAATGTATACACGTACCCCTTCACGCTAGGCCCCCCTGATAGGGTTGCGCTTGATTTCTGTTGGAAATGTCGGGTCACCTTGGCGCAAGTTCACCGGTCATTTTGGCGGATAGTACTGATGATGAGGTTATTTGCGGAGAGAGCAGGACTTGAATTCACGCTCAGTCATCTTATAAGGTTGTCCCAGCCTTTTCACCATCGAGGTCTGCTAACCTTACGATGCCGATCCACCACACCTTTCGTGATTGATGATGAAGAAGACGGAGATCGGGAGTGGACGAGCCGATTCATCCGAGCACGGACCGTTGATATTATCCCCGTGGAGTTTCTGCCATTCCCTGAGCAGTGGAATTTTACACGTCAGTGATATACTCGTGCCTTCGTAGTTATGCTTGTGGCACAGTTGGGTTCTGTAAATGTGCCTTCCTTTCCCTTTCTACAGCAATTTCATAGACGCCATGGGAGGTCCCCGACCTGACGGACTGGGCTCGAAAGCTGGCAACTTGCTCGACTTATAATGAGCGTAAGTGGCAAGTTTGTCAAAGGGAAAATGGGAGGCTAAACACCACGGTACGTGCTATGTGATTTGCTCTTTCAAGGGCACTTTCTTTTTATGCGTACTAACCCCATCACCGTAGGCATCGGGGAACCCTTCCAGGGGTGACCGTGCCCTCTTGTAGGGGGAGAAGGATCGCCAGCTCCTAGGCTACGGAGCGATAATAATGAGCAAAAAAGGCTTTCACAGGGAGATGGTGCTTTCAGCAAGATGAGTCCATGCCGGGAGCTCGGCGAGGATGTGTCTTCCCCCCTCAAAGGCACTTCGAGGGATGTTCGAAACCAGGAACCGCATACGCTGAGCGATCATGTCCCCGTCGGGTGGGGTTCTTCCGGGATAGATGGAGCCGGACTAGTAGATTTGCGCTCAACTTTCGATGAAGCTCAGCGGCTCTATTCCGAGGTGAGTTTTTTGCCATCCCTGTTGATTTTATAGTTTTGCAGTTTTTACTCTCTTGTCGAGTTTCTCTTTCATAGGCTTTTGATAAGCTCAAGTCCGAGCTGCTTTGTCGTTAGTTCATGCTGCGAAAAGCCGTGGAAGGGGAGAAGTCCCTTAGGCTTCTTTGTGATGAGAGAGAAGGCGAGTTGGCGCACTTGCGGTGCGAGGCGAGTCGAAGCCTGAACTACGAAACCTACCTCGAGGAACAGGTACTTGTTGCTCTTGATGGGGCGCATGTTCCCCTTTCTATTCCTGAGGCTGACGTTTCGTTTATCTTAGCTGCAGAAGAAGACTGGAGACCTGGAACGCCTTAGGAGTGAAGTTGGTCAAGCCAAACATGAGTACGATGAGTTAAAGGCTCGGACGGATGCTCATACTATGGCGGAGAAATGTGCTATGGCTAAAGCTTCCGCCCTCGAGGTTCTACTCCGCTTAGCTCGCGAGAACAGTTTGGTCAAAACAGATATGATTACGGAGCTTGAGTCCGAGCCTTTAAAGATAAAAGCCGAAGTTGTGGATTCCCGGGCCGAAGCCGTAATGAGTCAAACTAAGGATGATAAGAAAGTGACGGTCTATTTGAAAGACGCTGTCGATGCTCGAGCTGAGCTGAGAAAGGTTCTTGACCGGGAGAGCAGGAGCTTGGAGTATACATGTCACGCCCCAAAAACCGAGGAGCGCGACCGGCGCTCAACCGAGTAAACCCGACTGGGCAAGCCTGTTAGGTTTCATTCTACCCAAGCTAATTCATGAATATCATACTTTGTAAATTTATCATTAACGACTTCAATTTCATTTCCATTAGCAACTTCATTCATAATTTTCAAAATATTACAAGTTTTATACATTCATTAAGAACATGTTTAGCAAATACCCACATTTCTAGTTCAGTTCCCAATATCAAACACCACCCACAACCTGTCTACGGAGCTTCTAAATACAATTGGAGAGTAATATGGAAATACCGGCAACAAGGCTCCGGTTATACCTTAAAATACAAAGTACATAAGAAACACAAGATACAGGACCCCGAAATGAAGTGGGGCTCACCAAGTCGGCTGGAAAGAGTGCACTGCTATCACTGATCGATGCCGCCTGCTATGGGACCACCTGTATCAATTAAAGATACAGCGCCCCCGGCAAAAGGGACGTTAGTGCCCTCGAATAGCACCAGTATGTATAGCTAGAAGTCCTCTTTCAAAATAGAATAACCACATAAGAAAGGAAATCATAGTACGTCAAGCAACTATAAAATGTCCCATGGATTTACATTTCAGGTTTTTATTATACTTACCTCACTCTGAACTTCCTCTGGGTCAATTCAACCATATGAACTATACGTGGGATACAAAATATAATGTAATCACAACAACATGTATAAGCAAGGGCAATGAAATAAAAACCACCTACCGTTTGTGTTAAATAGGCATCTCACCAAACCATTCGGTCCTTTCTTGTTATGCACATATACGTATTATAGACCGTTAGTAAGGTTCACATATTATATTATACACCTATGCGTTTCATAGCCCGTTCATAGGGTTCACATATTATATTATACACCTATGCGTTTCATAGCCCGTCCATAGGGTTCACATATTATATTAACACCTATGCGTTTCATAGCCCGTTCATAGGGTTCACATATTATATTATACACCGATGCGTTTCATAGCCCGTTCATAGGGTCCACATATTATATTATACACATATGCGTTTCATGGCCCGTCCATAGGGTTCATGCATTATACACAATAAACCTTTCATATCGTACTTAGTTTCATTGGTACCTTTAGCTACTCACAACATCATTAATTTATTTGCTCTTTTTGGCCATACATACGATTCTTCTTTCATGGCACAATGGCCGTATTTCATATTCCACAATTCACTTAGACTTAGGCCTTTCCTTGGACCCCAAATTACTTATTATTAGACTTATACACTTATTTACCAAATCCAATTGATGTCCATCATGTTAATAGCACGTAAAATATTATAATTAGCCTACCTGGTACCACGAAATCCTAAATTACTTAGAGAAATTTTTTGGGGCCTTACATTCTCCCCCCCCCCCCCCCCTTACGGATAATTCGTCCTCGAATAAGGAGTAGAGTCCGCTCCAAACACTTAACATAATATATCTCTTTTCTCACCTACCTCAAGTCCCTAAATTTTGACTAACTCCTAAATTTTTCAGAAATTTCGGCAGAGTCTCCTTTGTAACTAGGCCTATCCACCTGCTAGAGAATCACCAAAACCATCCTAACAACACATCCATAACGAGACAAAGCACCACAATGTATATATCAATAATACTAATCTCAGTATTACAAGCACTACTTTATCATAAGGATACCTGGACATGAACTGCACATTTTTAAATCATAACACCTAGAAGGTACCTTTCAGGTCAAAACCAATTGCTATACCATCAAGAGAAAATACCTTATTTCCACAACACTCTCGGCCTTCAATGTGGCCTCTTATACTTACAGACTTCGCCATAACACATTCGCGGGAACAACCTCCACCCCCAAACTTACCTAACAAGGATGACAAATAGATACCCTTCATAGGCCAACTATCCATTAACTTCTCCTTCAATAATATCCACCGGAATGATGCACAAAGGATTTCCAACTACCTTCTTAGACATAGACATATGAAAACAAATAATACACGGAGAACAACGATGGGGAAACATCATACTCATAGTGCGGCCTAATGTGAACTACACTTATTTCACCTTCATTATCAATTCACGTAACATCTTCAGGGAGAAAATATTGAGAATAACCCATTCACCTTCCTAAACTCTAAATCTTTACGTGAACACCCACGCTAAACCTTTGATGACCTTCAACAATTACTCTAAGATGTGCTATCATAAACTGACCATAAAATTACCTATCCAATATATGTGATCACACGGGGATGCTTCCTCTTTGACATGTTTTAACCTCCAATACCCAATAGATTCAATGCAATGAGGAGCAACGGAGATCAAGATCAGGCTGGAATTATTCAGAAATCCATTAATGTGCTGAGTAGAGTATTTCATGAGGTTATATGCTAAGAGGCACGAAGATTACTACTAACAATACTGACATGGTTAATCATTGTGACGACATCAATTATTAGACAAATGAGGCATAGGGGTAATTAAACTAGTATATTGGCAATAGGAATCATTAAAGAGGAATATTCAAGTACGTGACCCAGCCATCTCCTAAAGTGTAGGGAAAATTCGTTTATAAAGAATGAGAATGCTCTGGCACCTTGAATGTGATATGGGTTTCAAAATACATGAAGTTGAATTACACTCCTAACGTTAACTGACACAAGGAATCTATGCCACAAGCCCATGAGGATGAAAAGAAGTTGAACACTTATGAGATTATCATATTTCAAACAGCTTAACCCTTCCTGATAATTGATCCTATATGAGATAACTAAAGATACAACAACTTGTCTTCCAATTATGTTCAAAAATCTGAAAGCATCTAATCTCAACCTTTCACGAGTGAAACCACGTAGTTAGGACATCTTAATATTGGGATGAAATCATGTATTGGTTAGAGGGGTTCTAAGGGTTAACATGGTGATCCAAGGAGAAAGACCACTAGAACTCCTATCCACACAGGGAGGTGGAATGCCAAGGATAGCAAAACTCCCCGCACATGACAATAACATAGTCAATGATTCTAGTAGTCGAGTGTGTAAGGACAACGGAACCCAATGAGATAGTATAAAATAATCATGGAAGGTTTGTAGATGTCCATAATGAGTTCTCCATGGATTTTGACTTGAGAAATACCCAGATGCTAATGAAAGAAAGAAAAACATGAGAAACAGGCGTTCTGCTATGATAACCCCCAAAGGTGCGCTTGATCTTGACGGAGAGCCCAGTAAGGGTCCTTATGAGAAAGAAAGTATTACAATGACACATAGAAGGGTATGTTCTCTCATGGTTATCGAACAAGTGTTGGGAAACTAACACAATGAATTCACTAACTAAGGAATACAATTAACACATGTTGTGGAGGTGTAAAGAGAAAATAAAAATTTGTTCTAAGCTGGACATGCTTCTGCTATATTAACTCCCAACTGCAATATACGACCACGTCACGGGCAACCACAATACTAGGAACAAAGTGAGCTACTTACTGCGGGATGTCCCAAGTGGACACGAAAGTTATACTAAGATGGTGACACAAGATCTTCCTATGACGGGGATATGAGGATCTCAATTTTTAGAGAGACTTTATGCACAGGGTGACCACTTCAATCGACATGCTCTCATATGATAGGTGTTAAGGTATGCTCTTATGTTACTCGACAGTGAGAAGGTTTCATGATGATACTCGCAAGAGAGTAGAGTGACTGTTCAAACAATAGAAGCTATATACACCAGTGAGAAAAAGAGTGACTCGAGAAGGATTGCAACACTGAGATGCTTTACATGGAACTTGACACCGCATAGGTAAACTCTACGACGGTGCATGCGTAGGCACAAATGAGCAGATTTAGTCCATTTAAATAAAAAGGTTTCGTAAGAAATTCATCGGATATAATCCCTTGTTTAGAATTTAGGAAAGCAAGTGGGAAGTATTAATAGTGTTATAACTCAATTCATGAACATAATTATAGAGCTCAATTCCATAGGTGGCTGTAAGTAAGAGAACTATGATCAGGAGGCTTCATGAATAATACGTTTCGTTCAAAGAATCGATACATGCAGTGTTTTGCGACTCAACATCTTATTACGACCATGTTCATGAGAACTCTTTGTTTGGCTCAAAAGTTAACAATATACTTTGTAAGCTAAAAAACAATCAAAAGTAGGAAAAGGGTAAATCGTAATCAAATATAATAATCCTAGAGATGCAAAAATGATAATATTGTCGTAGATCTAGTATTGCAAAGACACAGTATAAACTCAATAAGATACGTTCGTTTGAAGTAGAGATAGAGAGAGAGAGAGCCAGAAAAATGAGAGAGTTGTATTAGATCAGATGCCCCCTTTTACAATGCGAGGGTCTCCTTTATATAATAAGAGACCCTCCTCGAAAGAATCAAAAAGTTACAAAGACAGGTAACGTCTCCCTAGTGAAGACACTGAGTCCTAAACAATGTCGCTTTTGTCCCCACGGCCGAGTCGTACCCGCTACGTTAGTTGGCGTACACTCACTGGGCGTACCCACTGGCGTAGAGATGCTGAGGGTCAAATTTGACCCTATACAGTTAGTCCCTCCGCTCGTTGGAGACGCATTCGGTGGGCGTCTTCGATGGGCGGAAATGTGAACCTCGGCTTAGGAGAATTTGACCTCGACCCGGGGCGACAATATGAATGAAGTGAAATATATGACGTTGTTAAGCCGCTGACGCGCGGCTTCCTTTTTGGAATGACGTCATCGCCTGTATGCATCATTATTATATTTGCCCCCGAGGCGGTTCAGAGGATGATGTGACATTTTGGTTTCCGGCGCACGTTTTGAATCATGACTCTTTGATTCCTGCGCAACTTTATCCCTATAAGTAGGAGAGAGGTTCGATTTGATTCCACTTTCAAGCCTTCGGAAAGCATTTTCTGATATACTCCTTTGCCTTTCTTTCCTGTAACTGTTATTTCGTGAGGGACTCTCCCACTTCTGTTGAAACCACACTTCCTCTCATCAGTGCTTCGTTTCTTACGCAGCACAATCATGACAAAACTTGGACAGAGTAGTAAAAAGGCCAAAGATAATGCCCCGTCTAGGGTTCCGCCGTCTTCCGGCGGTGAAGTGGAAAAGGCGGAGAAGGCCCTTGTTCCTCTCAGCGTAGACAGCGTCCTTCCGAAGGAGATGCATGTCCGTAGGGATTTTCCAACTAAAAGCCCAGACCTTCCCTGGGAGCACAGCATTTTATTACAATCCCATTTAGATGATTTGCGAGAGACGCACCATATTCCGGACCAGGTGGAAATGGTTCCGGCCGGGACGGACTATGCCAATGTGCACCGGCCTGGATATTGCACATTCTATGAGTAGCCGTTCTTGATCGGTTACAATCTTCCAGTCTACCTTCTGATGGAGGAGCTTTGCCGTTTTTATAATGTGTGTCCGGCCCAGCTCACTCCTTACACCTTGAAGGTGTGCCGTATTATGACCACTTTTGCGGCCAGGGTTGAGTGCAGCATCTCGGTCCACCACCTCTTACAGTTATTCAGCCCTGGTTACCTGAGTGGTACCATGCTGCAGTTAAAAGGTCGTGGCACAAGGGGCTTGGTTGTTAAAGCCAATGATAAGCCCAACCGCCACTTTTGGCGTAAATATTTCTACATCAGGACGGAGCACCTGGTGTCGAATCCCAAAGGGTTCCCGGAAAGATGGAATCTAGAACGTAAGTATTTGTACTCGTAGAATTCAGGACTGCTTGCGCTTTTTACCATACGGCCATTGTGATTTCTTTGCTTTTCTCCCCCCCTTTTTTTTATTCGCAGCGAGGGCTTCTCCACCCCAGTTCATTGGTGACATTAAATCGTGGGTGGAAAAAATAATACCTTATGCGGAGGAATGTCGTACCTGGGCTGCATTTCTTCAACAGTACGGTCCGTCAGGTAATTCTTTGGCTACGATTTGGGAATTCCCTACGTTCTCATTTCCTGACTTATTCGTGTTGGCAGGTCGAAGCGCTCCTAAGAAGAAGAAAAAGAACGTCGTCACCTTACCTGGGGCGGGGACTGATTCCGAAGACGGATACATACCCTGTGGTTCACCCAGTGAGGGCGCTGCGGAGGTCCCTCAACCGCTGCCTGTGGCGGCATCCACGAGGGGAGCGACTCCTTCAATGCCATCCCCACGGGCTGTGGAGGAGACTTCTGAGAGCGAGGAGACGCCAGAGAGGAAAAGGCGTCGGTTGATAACCGGCAAGGGGATAGCCTCAGAAGACGAGGGGGCGAGCGAGCCCCATCTGGAGTCAAGGCCAGTTTTTATGGCAGATGCCATCCGTTCTGGGAGGTCGGCTCCCCAAGGGGGGCGGTTCTCGATGCCAGCCCACCACGCATTCCAGAGAGTGGCTCGTCGGCTGCTGTTGGAGAAGCGGGTGATGATACCGAGAGGGTGGGCCCTGAGGCCGCCCAGGCGGATGCAGATGCGTTAAAGGGGGGTCCGGCCCGTGTGGAGATGTCGGCAGGTAGATCCAACCGCCGAATTCTGATCCCAGGAGGGTATAACCTGTTGCAACATAGCGAGCAGGCCGCAACGGATATGACCCTGCTATATGCGGCCGCTGAGCGTGAAACGTTACAAGGGGTTAGCGACGGGGAACTATCCCGGAGGGTTGCCGGCACTTTGCAGGTATTTTTCGATTTTCTTCATGTACCATAAAGTAAACTTTGATGCATACTGACTTGCCTTTCCTCCTTTTCCTCTTTTTTTAGACTCTCATATTGGAGATAGAGAGGGGGCGGCGAGCGCAAAGGAAGGCAGCCACCTTTAACAAGGTGGTAAAGAAATATCGGCGGTGCCGTGTCAAGCATCATGCGCTGGCGGACCTACTCAAACAGGACCCGAAATTTCTGGTTTTCCGTGAGGGTTTGGAGCAGTCGGAGGCCCAGCTGAAAGGGAGGGTGGCCGAGTTGGAGCAGATCGATGAGCAGCTGATGACCGCCCTGGCTCGAAACATTGAGCTGGAGACTCTTCTCCAGTCTAAGGAAGAAGAGTTGGAGGTTGGCCGTGGGGTAGCGGCGGAAGCTGCTGATTTGCGGATCAAGGTTGCCTCTATGACCGCCGAACTCGATGCCATGGCGGCTGAGATTGATGTCCTCAAGCGGACTGCTGCACCAAGGCCTGATGAGGATGCGCATCGTGAGGCGCATGACATGTGGGTGTACGCCGAGGCCAGATTGGTCGTATTCGAGGAGTTCTTAGCTGTGGGTCGAGCTACTGAGGCGGAGGTTCAAGAGCAACGGCGCACAGTCCGTGTCGCCCATGAAACTTGTGGGTATAGTTCTGATTCACCAGACCGCGCGGGCTATAACTCCGAAGACGTCAACCGTCTAGGATCCGGCTCTTGGATCTCTGCGGCCTATCAGGCCGAGGATGGCGGTGGACGAGATGGCGATCCGACGGGAGGCGGTAAACAGAATGGCGAGGCCCCTTAGGACTTGTATTCATTTTGTTTTGCTGTATTTGGAAACGTAAATAGGTCCTTTTGTACATGTATTTTTGGATGACAATGGAAGTTATACTTTTGTTGTTATTCTTTTCTTTTCGGCCTTTAATATTGTTGATGGTCTTAGCTGTGTGCGCAACTTCAACTATCGTCGAGTTACTTGCTGTCACAATCGAGCTGGGTCGACTTATCGGTGTCGATGGCCTTGGCCATTATACCGTTGGTGGCCTTAGCCATGTGCGTAACTTCGACTGTCGTCGGGTCGTTTACCCACCGCAGTCGAATCTAGGTCGACCGTCGGCGGCGGTGGCTTTGGCCATAATATAGTTGATGGCCTTAGCCATGTAGGCGACTTCGACTGTCGTCGAGTCGTTTACTCACCGTAGTCGAATCTAGGTCGACCGTTGGCGGCGATGGCCTTAGCCATAATATAGTTGATGGCCTTAGCCATGTAGGCGACTTCGACTGTCGTCGAGTCGTATGCTGAGGGTCGAATCTAGGTCGACCGTTGGCGGCAATGGCCTTAGCCATAATATAGTTGATGGCCTTAGCCATGTAGGCGACTTCGACTGTCGTTGAGTCGTTTACTCACAGTAGTCGAATCTAGGTTGACCGTCGGCCGCGATGGCCTTGGCCATAATATAGTTGATGGCCTTAGCCATGTAGGCGACTTCGACTGTCGTCGAGTCGTTTACTCACCGCAGTCGAATCTAGGTCGACCGTCGGCGGCGATGGCCTTAGCCATGTAGGCGACTTCGACTGTCGTCGAGTCATTTACTCACCGTAGTCGAATCTAGGTCGACCGTTGGCGGCGATGGCCTTAGCCATTCATACATCGAAAATGGCCGTAGCCTTTCATACATTGGAGATGGCCGTAGCCTTTCATACATTGGAGATGGCCGTAGCCTTTCGTACATTGGAGATGGTCGTAGCCTTTCATACATTGGAGATGGCCGTAGCCTTTCGTACATTGGAGATGGTCGTAGCCTTTCGTACATTGGAGATGGTCGTAGCCTTTCGTACATTGGAGATGGCCGTAGCTTTTGATACATTACAGATCAAGCTAGTCCAGTCCCTTTATCATGTCGGCCTGGAGGTTGTAAGGAGAGGTTGATATGATAAACTTGTTTCGCAAGTATCTCCGAGTGTCCCCTCTGCCGCCTCGTTAAAAACCTCCCCGAGAAAACCCAATTGGGACAAAACTCGGGTAAGGGAAAAAGAGTACGACTCGGGAGACGCCTTTCAGAAGTGGAAATACTTGAGGTGAGTAATGTTCCAGTTGTTTTGGAGTGTGTTCCCTTCAATTGTTTCCAACTGGAATGCGCCTTTGCCGGCTACTGCTGTGATTTTGTAGGGTCTTTCCCAGTTGGTGCCCAGTTTCCCTTCACTTGGGTCTTTGGATGCCAATGTCTTGGCTTTAAGGACATAGTCTCCCACCTTGAGTGGTCTTATTTTGGCCCTCTTGTTGTAGTATCTTTCAACTTGTTGCTTTTGGGCCACCATTCTGATATGGGCCATTTCTCTCCTTTCTTCAGCTTCGTCGAGGTCTTGGAGCCTGTTTGTGTCATTTTCTGTTCCACTGGTGTGTGAATATCTTAGGCTTGGTTCGCCGACCTCGACGGGTATGACCGCATCGGTTCCGTAGACCAGCGAGTATGGTGTTTCCCCCGTGCTGGATTTGGGTGTGGTCTTGTGTGCCCACAACACTTCGGGTAGCAGCTCGGGCCATAGCCCTTTGGCGTCCTCGAGTTTCTTCTTTAGTATGTTTAATATTGTTTTGTTGGAGGATTCCACTTGGCCGTTGGCGGCAGGGTGATATGGCGTGGAGAGTATCCTCTTGATGCGCCATTTCTCGAAGAATTCGGTCGTTTTTTGACCGATGAACTGTCGTCCGTTGTCACAACTGATTTCTTTGGGGATGCCGAAGCGGCATATAATATTTTTCCATATGAAGGCGATCACTTCTTGTTCGCGTATTTGGGCGTACGCTCCTGCTTCCACCCACTTGGAAAAATAGTCAGTTAAAACTAATAGAAATCGTACCTTTCCTCGTCCCGCTGGTAGGGGACCGACTATGTCCATTCCCCATTTGATGAAGGGCCATGGGGAAGTGACCGAGTGAAGTGGTTCTCCTGGTTGGTGTATCATGGGGGCATACTTTTGGCATTGTTCGCATCGGCGAACATATTCCGCTGCGTCTTTCTTCATAGTGGGCCAATAATAGCCGGCTCGTATTATGCAGCGCACGAGGGCGCGGTTGCCCGTATGGGCACCGCAATGACCTTCATGTACCTCTTCGAGCACTGGCCGCGTTTGTTGCGGCCCTAGACACTTGGCCAGGGGTCCGCCAAACGTCCTTTTGTAGAGCTCGTGGTTTATCAGGCAATACCGGGCGGCCTGTACGCGGAGCTTCTTGGCTTCTTTTTTGTCGAGTGGGAGTGTTCCATCCTGCAGATAGGATACAAATTGGTTGCGCCAGTCCCAAGTCAAATTTAAAGAGAGTACCTCAGTGTGATCAATGGCTGAATGGAGGAGGGTGACCACGCTTTCTTTGTTGAAGTTTTTAGTGGCTGCGGCCAATTTTGCTAGGGCGTCTGCTTCAACGTTCTGTGCTCTCGGAACCTATTCGAAGCGGCACTCGTCGAACTCAGTCATTAACCTGTGGATTTCTGACTGGTATTTTTGTAACCTCTGCTCCTTGATTTGGTAAGTCCCGGTGACCTGGTTCACCACGAGTTGAGAGTCGCAATGGAGAACGAGTCGTCGAGCTCCATACTTGATGGCTAGTTTCAAACCTGCAATAACAGCCTCGTACTCGGCTTCGTGTTAGTCATCTCGGGGCATCGTATGGACTGGCGAATTGTTCGCCCGTGGGGACCTCGAGAACAAGTCCCAGTCCCGATCCCGAGGCATTAGCGGTGCCATCAGTGTAAAGAGTCCATAGGTCGGCGTTGGAGGGGGCACGGCGTGCCTCTAATTCCGCCTCTGGTAGTATCTCTGCGCTGAAGTCGGCTATGAAGTCGGCAAGTACTTGCGACTTGATGGCGTTTCTTGGATGATACGAGATATCATGCTCACTGAGCTCTATGGCCCATCTGGCGAGTCTGCCTAATAACTCAGGCTTGTGTAGGATACTTCTTAAGGGGAAGGTCGTCACTACTTTTATGGGGTGGCATTGGAAATAGGGTCGGAGCTTCCATAAAGCTACGACCAATGGCAAAGCTAATTTTTCAAGGTGTGGATACCGTGTTTCGGCGTCCACTAAGGTTTTGCTAATATAATAAATAGGAGATTGTGTACCTTCGTTTTCACGAACTAGGACTGCGCTGACGGCGACCTCGGATACGGCCAAATATACCAGCAGGGGCTCGCCTGGATTTGCTTTGGCCAGCAGTGGCGGCGAGGATAGGTACGCTTTCAATTTTCTTAAGGCCTCGACGCATTCCTCATTCCACTGTAACCCGTTGTCCTTTCTCAGCACATTGAAAAACTTATGGCATCTGTCGGAGGACCGTGAGATGAACCTAGACAAGGCGGCTATTCGCCCCGTCAGCTTTTGCACCTGCTTTTTGCTGTTCAGTATCTCGGGTATTGCGTCTATCGCCTTGATCTGATCTGGATTGACTTTGATACCTCGTTGTGATACAAGAAACCCTAAGAATTTTCCTGATGCCACGCCGAAGGCGCATTTTTCGGGGTTCAGTTTCATCCCGTACCTTCTCAATATCTCGAAGGTTTCTTTCAGATGGTCGATGTGGTCCTCTTTTCTTGTCGACTTTACCAGCATGTCGTCAATATAGACTTCCATAGTCTTACCGAGCTGCTCTTTGAACATTTTGGTGAACAGCCTCTAGTACGTAGCCCCTGCATTTTTGAGCCAGAAGGGCATTACCTTGTAGCAGTAAGTCCCTTGGTGGGTGATGAAAGTTGTCTTCTCTTGGTCCTCCTCGGCCATCATGATTTGATTGTAGCCGGAGTAGGCGTCTAGGAAGCTCAGTAGTTCATGTCCTGCAGTGGCGTCGATCAGTTGGTCGATGTGGGGTAGTGGGAATGAATCCTTTGGGCATGCTTTGTTCAGATCAGTGAAATCCACACACATTCTCCACTTCCCGTTTTTCTTTTTGACCATGACGACATTGGCGACCCACTGGGGGTACTTTGATTCTCTGATGGAGCCGTTGGCCAGTAACTCGTTTACTTCCTTACTGACCGCTTCATTGATAGCGGCGTTGAATTTTCTCCTCATCTGTCACACGGGCGGATGTAGTGGATCGACATTCAGCTTGTGGGTGGCGATGTCTCGCGGGATTCCTGGCATATCTGAATGGGAAAAGGCGAACAAATCCGCATGGTTAGTTAAGAATTCACGATACTTACTTGGGTTGGCGAGACCGTGCCCGATATAGGCTTTCTTCGTAAGATTGGTTTCATCCAATTGGACTGGATCGAGATCTTCGACCGCTGCTTTACAGGTCTCCACGACGTCGGGATCTTTGATGGCGTCCGTTGTCGGGTTGACCTTAGTCCCCGACACGGCTAATTGCTATGCCTCCGCGCTCGCCCCCTTTAGCTATTGGGTGTGGGCGCAGTCTTGGGCTATTTTGTAGTATTCTTGTGCGGTGCGTGGCTCGCCTACTGAATACTCCCCATGGGGTAGGGAATTTGATCACTTGGTAGAGGCTTGAAGGGACCGCTCGCATGGCGTGTATCCACGGGCGTCCTATGATGACGTTGTATGCCGTTTCTTGGTTCATCACGTGGAAAGTTGTTTCTAGCGTGACTCCTCCCGCTAAGACGGGCAGTGCTATTTCTCCGGACGTCCGTTCCACTGCATTGTTAAAACCGGTTAGTGTTATGCAGCGCGGTATTAACCTATCCTCGAGTCTCATTTGTACGAGGACCCTTGGGTAGATAATACAGGCGCCACTTCCGTCATCGATCATGACTCTTTTAACATCCGTATCAGCGATACGTAAAGTGATAACTAAAGCATCATAATGAGGGAAAGACAAACCGTCGGCATCAGACTTATCGAAGGTGATACTATCTTCGAAGTCGTCATACCGTTCATGGGCGATGGTCCGCTTTAGTCTGTGTGTGGTGGCGAGCTTGACGTGATTGATCACTGACTCGTCGCCGCCTCCGACGATCATGTTTATCGTGCGTGCTGGGGAAGGTGGCTTCGGCGGCCCGTGGGGTTGTTCCCGTCCGCGTGCAAAGTTGATTTTCCCTTTGTCACTGAGTAACTCCCTCAGGTATCCCTGGTTCAGCATCCTGACCACCTCTTGCCGTAGGCCTATGCAGTCTTCGGTTTTGTGTCCCCGTTCCTGATGGAACTCACATAGGGCGTTTGATTTCCTTGTGGCAGGGTCTGATTTCATCTTCTGCGGCCAATGCACCTTGGTGCCCAGCTTCTCCAGTGCGTACACTATTTCTGAAGGAGATACACAAAAGTTATGGGCGGTTAATAAAGGGGGCGTACCTCTTTCGTTTCGGAGTGGGGCGACGTGTCGCTGTAGCGCGTCTGTATGCCTTGGTGGCGGATGGGAGGATCTGGTGTATGGCTGATGTCGATCTCTGTTGGAGCGGGGGAGTTGTTCTCGTCGTCCTTCGTTCCGTCGATCTCTCCTCGTTTCCGAGTGTATCGCTGTTAGCCGTTGGGTCGGCCCATTAAGATCGTCCTCGTCCGCTCGTACCTCGGCGCAATAGGCGTTGTGGATTTCCTCCCATGTGGTAGGGGGATATTTCATGAGGCGGCTCAGCAGCTTCTTGGTTGCCCTCGAACCATCTCTGCTTAGCCCGTTCTGGAAAGCGGCGACTGCCATACCTTCCGATACGTTGGGTAGACTCATCCTTACCCTGTTAAACCTTGCTAGGAAGTCCCTGAGTCCCTCTCCTGTGTTTTGCCTGACGGCGAAGATGTCGTTAACCCTGGCCTCCGCTTTCTTCGCGCCTGCATGGGCTGTGACGAACTTATCCGCCATTTCTTCGAACGTTGATATTGCCTTAGCCGGTAGCTAAGAGTACCATGTTAAGGCCCCTCCTGTCAACGTCTCGCCAAACTTCTTCAGCAGTACCAACGGTACCTATTCTTTCGATAGGTCGTTGCCCTTCACAGCGGTGACGTAGTGGATCAGATGATCCTCGGGATCTGTGGTTCCGTCATATACCCTCAAGTAGGGTGGCATCTTGAAGGTTTTTGGGGTGGAGTGAGGGGCAGCTTCTTCAGTGTATGGTTGTTCAACGAACCTTCCCACGTCGCGTTTTGGTAGCAACTTGGGAGCACCGGGGATCTTGTCGACCCTCTCCTGATGTTCCTTCATCTGACCGCGGAGCGCCTAGTTTTCATTTTCCATTTCTTCCATCTTCTTTAGGATGGCTGTTAGCGTGCCATCGTTGGTCTGTGTCTCGATGGGTTTGTTATTCGCTAGTGTAACTTCCGGTTCACCCACGGCAGCAGTGGTACCTACCGTTGGTGTACATCCGATGTTACTTTGTGGTGACCTCTCAACCAAGCCACTTAGAGAGCTTGTTAGCCATCTTTCCAGTAGCTCTTTGACCGCTGAGGGTGCTTCCGTAACCGCAGATGTGGAAGCTCCTTTTTCGTGCAAGATCGTCAGACCTTCGGATGGGGAAGGTGAGATCTCTGCACCCGGTGTGATGCTAGGGGTTGCATTAAGGATGCCATCTTCACTGGCCTCGTTGAGAGGGCCAAGGAGATTGGTAGTGACACCCAATATAGCTTTCGATCTTGAGTTATTTTCGGCCATTTTCTGTTTTTGGTGGTGTAGAGAATCGTAGTTGGTTGATCTCTAGGTGGATACTATGGTTTTGATTCTCGAAATCCCCACAGACGACGCCAAATTGTTTGGCTCAAAAGTTAACAATATACTTTGTAAGCTAAAAAACAATCAAAAGTAGGAAAAGGGTAAATCGTAATCAAATATAATAATCCTAGAGATGCAAAGATGATAATATTGTTGTAGATCTAGTATTGCAAAGAGACAGTATGAACTCAATAAGATGCGTTCGTTTGAAGTAGAGATAGAGAGAGAAAGCCAGAAAAATGAGAGAGTTGTATTAGATCAGATGCCCCCTTTTACAATGCGAGGGTCTCCTTTATATAATAAGAGACCCTCCTCGAAAGAATCAAAAAGTTACAAAGACAGGTAACGTCTTCCTAGTGAAGACACTGAGTCCTAAACGATGTCGCTTTTGTCCCCACGGCCGAGTCGTACCCGCTACGTTAGTTGGCGTACACTCACTGGGCGTACCCACTGGCGTAGAGATGCTGAGGGTCAAATTTGACCCTATACAGCAACCATTGGTTTTTGTCCCTTTTTTTATTTTTGTATATAATTTAACGTTAGAATGTGAAGGACTTTATAAGTAAACAACATGAATAATAAACATTATGTAACTACTCTATTTCGCTTGAGATTAAGGTGTAATTGTAAATATTTGTTTCTAAAGACGTTCATACAATACACAAGATTGAAATATTACTACATGTGAACGTAAATATTCCTTATTTGCTCAATTGCTCTGAGCCACCAGGAAAAAATTGTTGATGACTCTATGACACAATTCTTTTTATTTTTATTCTTAATGACACAATTTCAATATCATATAATTGTATTGGGTGATACCCTTTTTTGCTTGAGCCCGACCGGGTTGGGTCCGGTCCGGGGCAAGTCGGGGCCATCGAACCCGACCTGGATGCAAGGTAGAACGACGGCCACGTCTACAACCGAGGTCGAGTCATTTCGAGACCGTTGCAGAGCTCGATATGAGTCACCACCGGATGGAGAAACACACAAGGTCGGAAGCCGGACTCGTAACGGATAACCAAGCGTCGCCGGATATCTCGCCCAAACGTGATTTTCTCAACCACTTCAGGCCATTAAGGCGTAATTACAGGGATCCACGATATAATTAATTTACCTACCTTATTTTTACCCTTAATCAGAACGTATAAAAGGGGAGAAGACCCCATAAAGAGGGGACCGGAAAAAACCTTTACACTACAGTACCATCTCTCTAAATTCTTGTACGCTATCAAGCACAATTGTTCTAAGCAATATTATATTCTGCGATTATTTACTTTAACAGCAATTGTTGAGTCTTTATCTTTATTTTCCTCAACCTAAACCTTTTGTATCTTTTAGTTCACGGATCCTTAAAACCCCATATAAATTCAATTGTTATCCGGATTCCAGGTAAACAGTTTGGCGCCCACCGTGGGGCTAAGGATATTAGTGAGCTCTTTGATACTCTTTCTTGACACATCACAATACACTGGTTCTTTGCAAAGAGTCCACCTTACATTCAAATTACCAACTCATAGAATGGCACAATCAATCAACAACGAACTTGAACAGCAGACAGGAAACAATGGAATGCCCGGGCTCGAAAACCCGATAGATGCCGGTTCCCGGATGGCGCTCAACACTGATCAGGCCTCCGGATCATCGCATAGCGTCCGGGGAGAGGACGATTCGAGGGCCCAGGCAGTCGGCGAAGAGACTATCAACCTTAAAATGATTTTTGACATGCTGCAAGCCCAGCAATCGGCTATAGCTCAGCTCCAGAGCCGGGTCCAGGAGCCTGTCAGGTCCGAGGAGGCTCCCCGTGCAGCTGCAATCATCAATCCGACCCCAGTACAGCCGGAACGGGGTGGCCGGATTGCTGATTCTGC
>NC_031990.1:41376209-41474658 GCF_001879085.1 Nicotiana attenuata
TTACACTACAGTACCATCTCTCTAAATTCTTGTACGCTATCAAGCACAATTGTTCTAAGCAATATTATATTCTGCGATTATTTACTTTAACAGCAATTGTTGAGTCTTTATCTTTATTTTCCTCAACCTAAACCTTTTGTATCTTTTAGTTCACGGATCCTTAAAACCCCATATAAATTCAATTGTTATCCGGATTCCAGGGTAAACAATAATCGTTCCTTTTAAGTTCACTTATTTTATATACACATTTTCAACCGATAAAGATTGAAATTGCATGTTATGCTGGTCAGTTATGTACCGAGGAAATCGTTGTTATAAGTTTAACGTTAAAAATGTAAGTACTTGTACGTGGTGACTCACAGTTGAGTTTTGGTACTATACTTCCAGCAGCGAAAGCATAGGTCATTTGTGAAGTGCTTAATGATTACTGTTCAAAACGCATATTTGATATAACATTAAATTGCAATAACCTCTTATCCAATATATAGTCAGTATCAAATATTCAAATTAAAAGTTCTAAAATCAAATAAAATAAAGGTAAACCTCTTTAGAGGAGCTAACAAGAAAGTGTTTTAAAAAAAAAAATAGTTGATGGACCGAAATGGACTGTAATTACAAGATACGACCCAAGTTACTTTAATGAGTGCATAGCAGTTTTGTAGCCCAGCTCAAATAAGAGCAAAGTTGTTTACCTTGAAAAATGTGAGTAACAATTAAAGATGATTTGTGATTTTAAATATGTGATTTATTCCAACACTAGTGAATATACAAGTAATATTAGGTTTAAGTAAGAAGAATTGATGAACCAAACCGGTGTTGTTAGAGCAACGGGGACCTCGAACTCGATTATCTCGGGAGCCTTAAGGTGAATTAAGAGCAAATAAAGTATGAACAGTAAATTAAAAATAATAAAGCTAAAGAACAATTGTGGAGCACAGTAAATGAGAAAAGCAGAGTAGAATGCTCTATTGCAGTGAATGAGATAATCTTTACAAATGATTGGGGTCCCCTTTATATAGGAAGAGAAAACCCTAATATGGTACATTCCCAATTATGGTAAAGAATTCTATTGGTACAGCTCTATAAGAACCTAGTACGGACTCGTACTATTTCATACAAATCTTATCCCATAATTTAGGCCCTGATCCACGTGTCCTTGAGAAATTCCCGCTCTTTCTTGAGTGTCATCGAAATTGCACTGCCCTTGAGGTAGATCATGACGGGTCTCCGATTTGCTCCCTCGTGGTATGCATTTTCCAGTCAGATCTGGTCTTTACTTCGTGCTGCCCGAGCTCGAGCCCGGGGTACCGTTAAGTCCTCGAAATCGAGCTCTCCAATTTCGACCGTATGCAGACAGTCCCCGCATTTCTTAGAATGAAATGATATGAAACGATTTGAATTCCCGAAGTCCTTTATGATGGCATCACTCTTATGACGTAAGCGTTGAAATGACCGAAGCGTCCCATCGGTTCTTTTCCCCAAAAGCATTAAATGCGCGTCAGAGCCGGTCGGCCATCAATATTGATGAACCGTCGCTGCCTTCCTCTATATATACTTGTTTTCTCTTCTCATTATGAACTTTTTCACCTTGCAACACCTATTTTCCTCTATACGTTTCCTTTTCACCACCGGTTCCTCCGCTGTATTAGCTCAAAACCTCGCCGGTTTATTCATTTCTTCCTTCTTTTTCTAAAGAACCGATGGAAAAAACTTCCAAGTCTCTTCCTCAGAAAGAAGGAACCTCCACTTCTACTTCCCTTCCGGCCGGTGGTAAACTGCCGGCGCTTCATGAGATCGTACCGAACAATTTTACTTTGAAAAAGGACTTTATAGTCGAGAACCCTCCCGACGTCCCCGGCCGTCGAGAGCATGCATAGAGATACATATGGTCAATTGAGAAAAAACACCTCGATGCTGTGAGGAGAGAGTGTAAATGGGAAGAGAAGGTCGTTCTGCAAATACCTTCTCTTGAGGAGGACATCACAACTTACGTAGAGGGATTCCTGAGTGTGTGTACATACCCCTTTACGTTGGGTCCCCTCGACCCGCTCGTGCTTGAATTCTGCCGAAGATATCAAGTCACCCTGGGCCAGATTCATCCGTCCTTTTGGCGGATCGTAATAATGATGAGGTTCTTCGTCGAAAAGGCCGGGCTCGAGTTCACCCTCAGCCACCTCATCCGATTATATCGACCTCAACATTTCCGAGGTTTAATCAAACTCCAACGCCGATCAACCAAGTCCTTCTTCGCCAGTAACGACGAAGACAATGATCAAGGTTGGATGAGCCGATTCATCTGGGTGAGGACCGTCAATGTTATTCCCAAGGAGTTCTTGCCGTTCCCCGAGAAATGGAATTTCGAACGTGAGTGGAATTCTTTGCTTTAGTTCTTTCCCATAAATTTTGCTAAACTTCGCATAATTATTCCTTTCCCTTTTCCGCAGCGCCCCCGTGGATGCCTAACGCGGTCCTCGACCTTGATGACTGGGTTCGCAAACTAGCTGCTACTTCATCATACGACAAATGCAAATGGCGGGACTTGTCGAAGGGCAAGTGGGAAGCGAAACACCACGGTACGCATCATAATGTTGCTTTCCTTATTAAGAATGTCTTCCTTCATGTGACCTGATTCCTCTATCGCAGGTATTGGTGAGTTCTTCGAGATGAGGCCGCCCCCTCCGGGGGAGGAAGTAGGAACTTTGGCTCCAAAGCCAAAGAAGGATAACAAGAGAAAAAGGTCCTCGAAGAGCGAGGACACTCAAAGACAAGCAGAGCCCGCTCGGAGGCGCAAGAAAAGCGTCGCCATCAATGTGGATATTGACTCGGTCCACCAGTCCATGGACGATGATGGTGACGAGATGGAGGGTTCGATGTTGGTGACTCGAACCAGGAAATCCTCTGAGGCTATCAAGCCTGCTGAGATCGGGGCCCCTAGCCTCGAGGAAGGAGCTTTAAAAGAAAAAGGGGATGAAGGCCCTGCATCACCTGACGTAGTAACTGTTTCCCAAACTTCTGGAAATACTCCAAAGGGAGTGAGCTTCGAAGCTCCTTTGCCTGAATAGAGCGCCTCGGGTGATCTCCCCGAGGCCATGACAGCAGGTCATTCCTCGTCATTTCCGGCCTTCTCCGAGAATTCCATTAGGGATGCTATGAACTTGAAGACGTCCGAGCAAGGCGGAGTTCCGAGTGAAAACGACCCCTTCCAGGGTGGCTTTGCTGGGGTCGATGAGGCCAACCTAGTGGATGCAAGCTCAATCTTCGAGGAGGCTCAACATCTTTGCTCAATTCTAAGTTTTTAGTAGTACTGCAATTTCTCCAATGACATACTTTTCTTCTTTTGTCTAATCGATCATTCCTTTACTTTCTGTAGGCCTTTGACAAATTGAAGACCGAATTGCGTCATTGTGAAGCCGAGTTGCGTAGAGCTTGGAATGAGGAGAAAACCCTTAGGCTTCTCCTTGACAAAAAGGAGGAAGAACTGAAGCATCTTCGATCGGAGTTGACCAAAGCTCGTGAATATGAGAGTGAGTTAGAAAAGCAGGTAACCTCTGTTCTGAAAAAATATGGGCTACCGTTCCCGTCATGGAGGCTAATACTTCAATGTCTCAGCTGCCGCAAAAGCTAGATATGATTGGGTAGCTCCGGGGCGAGGTAGATCAAGTTCGAGCCGGGTGCAATGAATGGAAGGCGAAGATGGACACCCTCGTTGTGGCTAAAAATGATGCACTGGTGAAGGTATCGACCCTCGAGGTTCAACTTCGGAATGCTCAAGGGAGCAACTTGGTTCAGGCTGGCAGAATAGCCGAGCTCAAGGTTAGTCTTGCGAAGGCCAAGGCCGAAGTTGTGGAAGTCCGGGACGAAGCTAGAGAAATACAAGCCAAGGCCGACAGGACGGTGGCTATCTATTTGAAGGATGCTACCGATGCTTAGATGGAGTTGAGGGGGGCTTCCGACCGAGAGAAAAAAAGCAATGACTATGCCCGACGCCGATCCCGGAGGGAGACCCTCGAAGAGGTCCATGCTAAGGGCTTCGATCTTTCCGAGGAGATAAAGCAAGCTAAGGCAGATGAGGCTGATGCAAAATTTATCCTTTCCTCCGACGATGATGATGAAGTCAAAGATGATGAAGAGGAGGAGGTTGCCGAAGAAGCTACCGTCGGGGAAGAGGCTGGTCCCGGGGAGTGACAGGTCCGGGGGAATGCCCCTCTGGTGTAGGTAGAATTTTTTCTTTCTTTTTGTAATTTTTTGCTTTGTAGGGCTCCTGTGTAATGTCTTTTTTTATATATAAAAAGGAAAGGAGTTTCCTTGATCGTTTGCCTTCAATTTTTCTTCAAAGTTTACTTGATTTTTGATGCTATAATCTCTGAGCGTTGATTCAAATTCGGGGTAGAGTAGACCCTCAAGTTTTGTGTTTTGATCAACGATCGATAATAGGTTACCACTTAAGGTTCGATCTTCGAGCTAAGTTTTAGCTCGGTACTTTTGAGTCCGAGCTGGGTAAGGTCGCGAGCATGGTGTGCTTCGGCCTTTAAGCTCTTCTTTTTAAATATTGGCCCTTAGGCTCTTTAGGTTGGCCCTTGGGCTCTTTTAGGTTGGCCCTTAGGCTCTTTTGGGTTAGCCCTTAGGCTCTTTAGGTAGGGCCAATTCGGCCTCTAAAATGGCTATAAATTTTTCCCTCTTTCTGGCTAAAAACTTAGTGAAAATTTTGGTATGCCTTAGCATGTATATTTTGTATTCATATTCGTTCGATTTTTTCGAAGGTTCGATTGATTGGAACCTCGTTTGTAATTTGATATGCAACATTAATCGAATACCTCTTGAGGTTTTTTCGAAGGCTGATGTTATCGAAGCTTTCGCATTATTTGAGGGCTGATTATATCGAGGCCCCTTATAATTTGCTTTTGCCGAGGGTAGCCTGATTTAACCGATTTTTTCAAAGTATATGAATGCCTTTTAGTTTTATGGCGGAAGTCAGACGTCTCCGAGCTGCATTATTTCGACCTAGCCTTTTCATATGACCGTAGTCTTTCATATGGCCGTTGCTTTTAATCCCGTGATGGCCTTAGCCTTAATATCGAGGGGATGCCTCTTTGAGGTCTTGTGAGCTCGAATGTGCCTCTTTGAGGTCTTGTAAGTTCGAGTGTGCCTCTTTGAGGTCTTATAAGTTCGAGTGATCGATGACTCGATGTGTCGATTTTCGATGACAGTCCCCGAGTATTCAGGTGCATTCGGGGTTTTGGCTCTTGAGCCGTTAAATGTGAAATTAATAGACTTCTTTGAGGCACAAAGTTTTTTGATCTAATAAGAATGCCTTTTCAAATAATTGATACATGTGTACATGTTTTGCCGCTGGGGGCTCGACTATTCTACATGGACACGGTTCATTTGACCGTTTGGCCCATTACAACATTCCCCTATCGAGGCTCTCCTTGGCATGAATTGCTTTCTTCGAGAATGCGTCCTCCAAGGGTGATGCCCCCCAGTGTTCAAGGTTGATTGAAAAGATGCCTTGAATACTTGTTGAATATTCCTTAGGTAGCATATAGGTGTTGCCTCGTTAAAAACCTTGCCGGTAAAACTCATTTGGGATAAAACTCGATCTAAGGGAAAAAGAGTGCAATCCATGCTTTAAAACCCAAGGTCTTCAAGCTGAAAGGTGCCTCGATGTTCCCAATCGAATATCTGCAAGGAGTTAGTTTTAAATACAAATGGAAAAGGGGAGAAGGTCATACCTCAGCAGTAATAGCGTTTGAGCAACGATACATTCCAATTGTTTGGTAGTTGCTCGCCTTCCATTGTACTAAGTTTGTAGGATCCCTTCCCTACGACTCCGAGGACACGATACGGTCCTTCCCAATTGGGGCGTAGTTTCCCTTCGTTTGGGTCTCAAGTGTTGAGAGTAACTTTCCTTAGGACTAAGTCTCCGACTCTAAAATATCGAAGGTTCGTCCTTCTGTTGTAATACCTTTTGATCCTTTGTTTTTGCGCGGCCATTCGAATTAATGCGGCCTCACGCTTTTCATCTAGTAGTTCGAGAGAAGTGTTCATAGCTTCGTGATTTGGGTCCTCGGTCGCATGCTGAAACCTAACGCTAGGTTCCCCGACTTCGACTGGGATCAATGCTTCGGACCCGTATACCAAAGAAAACGGGGTCTCCCCCGTACTCGACTTTGACGTCGTTCGGTATGCCCATAGCACCTCGGTCAATACTTCTCTCTATTTCCCCTTTGCATCATCTAACCTTTTCTTGAAGTTTCGAATGATGGGTTTTTTTGTGGACTCGGCCTGACCATTTGCACTTGGGTGGTAAGGCGCTGATAATCCTTTTGATTTTATGGTCCTCGAGGAATTTGGTCACTTTGCTGCCGATAAATTGTTTCCCATTGTTCACATACTATCTCGGCAGGTATCTCGAACCGACATATGATGTTATCCCATATGAAGTCGATGAATTATTTTTCTCTTATCTTCTCGAAGGCCTGCGCTTCTACCCATAGTCAGTCATAAACAAAATAAATTTAGCTTTACCTAGCACCGTTGGTAGGGGGCCGACAATTTCCATCCCCCATTTCATGAATGGCCACGGGGATAGGATCGAATGGAGTTGTTCACCGAGTTGATGAATCATCACTACAAATCTTTGGCATTTATCACACCTTCGAACGAACTCCTTGGTATCCTTTTCCATGCTATCTCAATACTACCCCGCTCTGATTACCTTGCAAACCAAAGAGTCAGCACCAGAATGGTTCCCACAAGTGCCCTCGTGGATTTCTCGTAATACATAATCGGTGTCCTCGGGTCCCAAACACACTGCCAGTGGTCCATCGAAGGTTCTTCTATACAACGTTCCATTTTCATCGAGTGAGAATCGAGCTGCTTTGGCTTGAAGTGTTCTCGACTCCTTTGGGTCCGTGGGGAGCTTCCCATGCTTCAAGTAGTCGATGTACTTATTCCTCCAATCCCACGTTAAACTTGCTGAAATAATTTCTGCATGGCCTTCGAACACCGACCTCGATAGTTGGATGACAGTCCCCCGGACGATATCATCTTCTTCAATTGATGACTCCAAGTTTGCAAGTGCATCGGCCTCGCTATTCTGTTCTCTAGGTACGTGGTCCAGTGTCCATTCCTTGAAGCGGTGCAATGTCACTTGAAGTTTGTCCAAGTACCTCTGCATTCGATCGTCTCGAATCTCGAAGCTCCCGTTTACTTGATTTACCACCAAAAGGGAGTCACACTTTGCCTCGATGACCTCTGCTCCAAGGCCCTTGGCTAGTTCGAGACCTGCAATTATGGCCTCATACTCAGCCTCATTGTTAGTCAATTTAGAAGTTTTGATAGATTGCCTAATGACACTGCCCGTAGGCGGTTTTAAAACGATGCCGAGCCCGGATCCTTTCACATTTGAGGCACTGTCTGTGAAGAGGGTCCATACCCCCGATGACGTACCCATTTTTAGCAAGAGTTCCTTTTCTACTTCGGGTACGAGGGTAGGCGCGAAATCGGCCACGAAGTCTGCGAAAATTTGAGACTTGATAGCCGTTCGAGGCTGATATTCGATATCATACCCTCCAAGTTGGATGGCCCATTTGGCCAATCTGCCTGATAATTCGGGCTTATGCAAGACACTTCGAAGCAGGTACGTAGTCAATACCCTTATAGGATGGCATTGAAAATATGATTTTAATTTCCTAGATGTGCTTATTAATCCAAGAGCTAACTTTTCCAAATGTGGGTACCTGGTTTCAGCATCTCTTAGGGTCCGACTCACATAATAGACAGGAAATTGCGTACCTTGCTCTTCTCGAACCAACACGCCACTTACCGCCACCTCAGACACAGCAAAATACAAGTAGAGTGTTTCATCCTCCTTCGGAGTATGGAGCAGGGGTGGGCTCGAGAGATAACGTTTCACTTCTTCCAAGGCTTGTTGGCACTCCGGAGTCCATGCGAACTTGTTCTTCTTCTTGAGTAGGGAAAGGAAATGATGGCTCCGATCTGATGACCTCGAGATAAATCGGCCTAGGGCAGCTATCCGTCCAGTTAGCCGTTGTACGACTTTCACAATTTTCACTATGGTGATTTCCTCGATGGCTTTGATTTTATTGGGGTTGATCTCGATACCCCTGTTCGACACCATGAAACCCAAGAACTTGCCCGAGCCGACTCCAAAAGCACATTTCTCGGGGTTGAGCTTCATGTTGTACTTTTTTAGGATATCGAACGTCACCTGCAAATGGGTCAAATGGTCCTGCGCACAGGGACTTAACTAGCATGTCATCAATATAAACTTCCATGGATTTGCCTATTTGATGTTCGAACATCTTATTAACTAGGCATTGATATGTGGATCCTGCATTTTTTAGCCTGAAGAGCATTACATTATAACAATACGTACCATACTTCGTGATGAACGAAGTCTTTTCCTGGTCCTCCGGGTTCATTAGAATTTGGTTGTAACCAGAGTATGCATCAAGAGAAGTAAGGATCTCGTGGCCGGCCGTAGCATCGATCAAACGATCGATGTTGGGCAATGGGAAAGAATCTTTAGGGCATGCTTTGTTCAAATCTTTGTAGTCTACACTAGGGGTTTTCGTCGGTCGGTACGGTACGGTATTTAGACATTTCGGTCGGTATTTTTGGTATTCGGATTCTTAAAATCTTCATTGGGATGAGCTTCGGAGCCGCACTCTAGGGGAATGGTTTTTGCACGAACTTCTTCGAGTCTAGTCCTTTCAAGATCAGAGGTGCTCCCGGTATTTGGTAGACCCTCGAGTTGTATATTTCCACCTTTTTGTCGTTGTCCTCAATCCTTTTTTCTCCTGACTCAATTCTATTCGTGAGTTCCTCGAGCATTCTCATGATGGTGGGGTCAGTTCCCGAGCTGTTATTTCTTGATCTCACCGGGGTTGGCTCAACACGATGAGCGGTTTCTGGACCAGCCACGCTCGGAGTCTTTTGCTGACTTTGTAACTGGGCGATAGCAACTTGTTGTGCTTGCAACATCTCAATAATCATTTGTAGGCTAACTTCTCTTTCTCCTTAAGCCTGTGTCCTTTGAGCATCAGGTCGATCCCCTCCGCATACACTTCCTTCGACATCAGCGTCCAAATCGGCGTTCACGGTAATGTGTGAACCAACATCGACGGGGTTTGGTGCTGGTGCTACCCCAAGGTTTAGCGGTGGCACACCGGTCCCTGCAGCTATTGTATTGTTTTCTCCATGGGATCCGAGACCGTCGTTTCCATGCACGGGTGCGTTTGTTGAGCTAGACATATCTTAGCCTGAATCAAAGAATCTTTGACAAGAAAAAGTGTGAAGAATAACGTGTGTTATCAAAAAAATAGCACTAAATTAATCACTATTATCTTTAGTCCCACGGTGGGCGCCAAACTGTTTACCTCGAAAAATGTGAGTAACAATCAAAGATGATTTGTGGTTTTAAAGATATGTGATTTATTCCAATACTAGTGAATATACAAGTAATATTAGGTTTAAGTAAGAAGAATTGATGAACCAAACCGGTGTTGTTAGAGCAACGGGGACCTCGAGCTCGATTATCTCAGGAGCCTCGAGGTGATTTAAGAGCAAATAAAGTATGAACAATAAAGTAAACACAATAAAGCTGAAGAACAATTGTGGAGCACAGTAAATGAGAAAAGCAGAGTAGAATATTCTATTGCAATGAATGAGATAATCCTTACAAATTATTGGGGTCCCCTTTATATAGGAGGAGAAAACTCTAATATGGTACATTCCCAATTATAGTAAAGAATTCTATTGGTACAGCTGTATAACAACCTAGTACTGACTCGTACTATTTCGTACAAATCTTATCCCATAATTTATGCCCTGATCCACGTGTCCTTGAGAAATTTCCGCTATTTCTTGAGTGTTATCGAAATTGTACTGCCCTTGAGGTAGATCATGACGGGTCTCCGATTTGCTCCCTCGAGGTATGCATTTTTCAGTCAGATCTGGTCTTTACTTTGTACTGCCCGAGCTCGAGCCCAGGGTACCGTTAAGTCCTCGAAATCGAGCTCTCCAATTTCGACCGTATACAAAAGTGCTTCGTGTTAAAACTCCAAAAAGGGGAAATGACATTGTATAGTCGCTCTCAAAATAATAGCCAACAATTATATAACTTTTTTTTATATTTTTTGTATATATATAAATTCTATATGTTATATATAAAAATTATATAAATTTTATATAGTTTTTTGGCTACCGAATATAAATAGTTTCTAGCGCGGGCTGAAAGTAATAATAGCCGAATCCATAAAGAGTTCAGCCCACAAAATACCATGACCAAAGGAAGCTTTTTGATCTTCCTAAGATCGTTCTAGCAAAAAATTATGCTTGATGGATTTTTTTTAGATCGTCGTTTATATTTTTAACATGTTAAGAAATATTTTGAGAGAATAGCCTCGTACTACGACACGCGAGTGAATTGGTTTTTTGGCTCTTTATGAAGTTTCTTCTATTTTTATGATCCTACCTCTTTTTTTACATACGGGAGATTTAATTTTACACGTAAGAGATTTGTCTATTACACATAAGAGATCTAAAAAGGTCTTTTTTTAAAAGTCAAAATTGTAAAGGAGTATGATATACAAATAGCACAAGATACACTCGTGACGTTGAAGCATTTGGAAATCTAATTGACGTTTGACCAAAATGCTATATTTTTAATACATTACTCGCCTTTCATGTTATTAGTTTAGTGGTTAATTGTGCGACGTTTGAGCTAAATTATGTTGTTTATGTGTATGAGCATCAGAAGACAAAGATGAGTGAAAGTTGCATAAAAGAGGACAAAAATATGAGAAAAGAGCACAAAAGAAAGAAGTACCAAGCCTAGCTACAGGCCAGACATAGCCAGCTCTATAGCAAGTTTGACCGCACTACAGGCCAGGCGTAGCCAACTTTGTAGCCAGGCTCACCGCGCTATAAGCCTGGCCTCGCGAGGTCTCTAGCCCGGTGATCAAAAGTGCATGAATTGAAAGACTCTGACTCGGATTTGGACTCAAGGACCTCGAACCCTAGCCTATAAATGCTCCATAAACATGTCTAAGAGGAGGACATTATTGGAGAGGAAAGAAGGCTACGAGAACACTTGGAAGCAACGAATCACAAGAGCTTTCTCTTCCGTTCTTCCCTAATCTGTATTTTAATGCTTTCAATTATTATCATGACTATTAGTATGGTTATGAGTAGCTAAACTTTCTTATCTAGGGTCTGATGGAACCTTTTGAAGGATAATTTTTCTGTTGCGTTTAATATAATTTTGCCGTTGGATTTTCTCTTCTTGTTCAACTACGTCATTATCTTAGTTGATGGAAGGGCTCTCAATTAACTGTGCCTATTTAGTGTGTATTTCTTGGAAAAGGGTACATATTTAGGTAGTTGTTAAACAACATCACTCCTAACGTGTGTGAGGAATCAATACGGGAGGTTTAAAGGTGGGATTAGGAATAACGAAATCTTGGTGCGACCTTAGTGAGCGGTAAACTAGTGCCAGCTAGAATAGTATGGTAGAATACATCTAGTAAATTGTGGTAGTTGCTCGTAAGAGAATTACGACACCTGAAGTACTCACGATCGGTAGAGAGTACTTTGGCAAAATTATAGAAGGCGTAGCGGGAAGGATTCCGACAATTGGGGAAATCATAACTCTAGACCTCCTTAATCTTGTATCCAACCCTTAATCTTGTTAGTTGATAATTTTACTGCTTTTAGTATTTGTTAATTAGTTAGCTTAGATAAAAATTACAATCTTTAAGCAAGGAAATTATTTGAACTTGTATTTCTTAGCCATACTGAATAGTTGTAGATAAGCCTTAGTTCTCTATGGTATTCGACTCGGACTTTTAGACCGGATTATATTTGCAGCGACCGCTTATCCTTTTTAGGACTAGAGTTGGGCGTGATCAAATATTGACGACGTTGCCGGAGAACTAACGGTGTTGTTGTAGCTGTACATATTGCTAGGTTTCAAGTCTGAACTTTTATTTCATTTTTTAGTATTTGATTTTTTTTTAGTATTTTTAGTTTTACTTGTTGATTTGAGAAACATGGTATCTTGGAATTATGGGAGTTTCGATCTTGGTAATTCTACTGTTGATCTTCCTTCTGCTTATTGTGGAGGAAACCACCTATGGCAAAATAGTCAAAATATTTTCGAGAGCGAGTTATGTGTACCAACTCAATCTTATGTGTGGAATGTATGTGATATTTGTGATGGTCAATATGGTCACTTTTATGGTTGTGCTTGTGTTTCTTATCATCCCCCAACCCCTTATTATGATGGTTCTACATTTTCATGTGAAGTTAATCAGAACAAAGAACATGGGGAAGCTGACCTGACGGAGATCAAAGATAAGTTGAAGTGCCTTGTGGAACAATATGATGAGAAAATACTGCAGATACAAAGGCAAGAGGCAACTATTCACAACTTGGAGGATCAAGTGAGTCAACTAATTGAACCTTGTAATGCGCACAAGTTTACATTGTGGATAGTAGCCAAGAAGAGCATTATTGGCGGCAGAAATTGCCATTATAATGGAGGAGTTGAGAGTAGAATATGACCAAACCAACTAACTAGAGTTTGATGATGTCGATATTGAAGAAGTGGTACTGGAGTCAACTGAGGACCTTACACATACAATTTTAATTGATTCTAGTTTGTGGCAAGAAGAGGAGGTCGATAACAAGTTGAATTTTCAGTTTGAGCGTATTGGTCCTCACTCCAAGCATTTTTCAACAATGTGTTCAGAAGGAGATATAGAAATTGATCTGTATGATCCAATGCAAGAGTCAAAGAAAGAGGTGGATGAGCCCTATATTCTGAAATTTTAAAGGTCGCCTAGGCAAGGTGACACTCCTCAATTGAAAGCCAAAAAATGCATAAAGAATCATTTAAATTTTGGCTCACAACATTTTGTATCGCCCCAAGAGCATTGCATTAAACCACTATCTATGCATGTATTTTCAGCCTGGACTGACGAATCTTTTGCTTCTATAGAGCAGAATCAAAACTTGGGGTCCAATTCATAAGTTCTAAGTGGAGGAAGAAGTGATTCATGTTGTGCCACGATATTAACTAAGGCGCTTGTTGGGAGGCAACCCAACTTTACTGTTTTTATTTTATTTTATTTTTATTTCTTTGATTTTTGTTATATTATTTTTGTCGTGTACTTTTTTTTATTTTTTAGGGGCATGAAAAGCAAAGCTATTGGAAGGCTGCAACAGCAAGCCAGATGGTTAGAACTAAGTGTGGGGTGCCCGCATAAAAAAAATACCCGGGTGAAGTTTGAGTACCCCATGAGCTGCTAACTTCGGTCTTTGGCCTACCAGGAGTTTCTTTTACCCTCTTATTAGTTATGGTGTGCGCTGGGGACAATGCACAATTTTAAGTTGTAGGGTGAGGAGATTGTCTGGGTGACTTTCTATGTTATTTTAGCTGTGTTAGTTTAATTGAATAATGCTTTTTTAGAAAATTAGAAAAGATTGGACTCTTCCCGACGATAGATCTCCTAGACAATTTTCTCGAGGGTTTAAAGTCTAATAAAAAAACAAACAAAAAATGAGAAACATAAAAAAACATGAATTTTAATTATTTTTTTAGGTAGTAATAGTCTCCCGTGATTTTTCTTTATGTCTCGATTCTTTTCCATGGGATGTAGTTTGAACTGGATCATAGTTTTTTTTTTGAGTAGATTAGGATTTAGGAAATAAAAGAAGGAAGATGGAATTTTAGGCGCCCTTTTGACTTGTTTTATTGTAGCATATTTAGGCTCTAGTATGTGTAGTACCTTCCCTATGGTTTGAAAATGCTTAAGATGCCTTGTTGTGTATATAGCATATTGATTGACGCCTATATCTCGTTTTCTTGGTTTGTGTCACTTTGTGTTTAATGTCTGATAGTTTGTGCTCCGTGAATACTTGCAATTGTTTGAGAATCGGAATGGAACCGTCCTTAGTAAGCATGTGCCATGTGTGGTGAGAAATTGTGAAGTCCGTGTCATTGTATTAGAGTTTAGAACTTGCCCGACATGTGAGTTGAAGCGAAATCCTAGGCTTTGCTTGGTTTAAAAAATGATTTTACGCTTTTTTTTATTTTATCTTTTTGAGCTTAATGCATACCAGAAATAAAATTATCCCTAGTCAACCCTTTTGAGCCTATAAACTTTTATTTGGCAACCACATTAGAAGCATATACCCCTTTGTTATGAATTGTCATTGTTTTGATCCTTGTACCTCTTAAAGTACTTTAATTGTAAAATGAGCGCTAGAAGAAGTAATGAGGAAACTTTGGTGGATTTTGAGTGGAACCAATAAAAGAAAGAAAGATGCACTGGTATTGTAAGGAATACATCACTAGAAGAACTGGTAGAGAAACAAATAATATAATATGTAGCAATGAAAAATAAGCTTATCTTATCCTTGCTAGTGGGTATGAATCAAAGTAATGCTTAAAGAAAGAGAAAATATTTTTGTGAGTGATATTGTTTGTGAAATTGAAGTTGTGTTGAAGAAAAATGCGCTTAAAATTAATTTTGTGATATGTTAAAGTGCTTAGAAGGGTATGCTATTCCTAAATTTATCATACCCGTCACTTAACCCGCATTGCTACCATGAAAAAGTCCTAATTGATTTTAGATCGAGCAGACCTACATTAGTAGAGGTTTACATAATGGGCAAGCCTATGATACTTTGTGCATGCATGCGACTTCTTTGTGAGAGTGAGGAATTTCTTTGATATATGTGAGTCCTTAAAATATATTTGAGCATTTGATTCTAATGTGTGGATTCAACTTAGTCTTTTGTTCTTGTTGTGAGAGCACACAATTTCGCGAGGGATAGGTGACATTATTAGATTTCTCTATTATGTTAAGTGTTCAAGCCATGAATGTATTGTGATATTGAGTTGGTTTGTGAGACTAGGATTGTTATGAGCATGTTGTCTTGGTGATGAAATTTTTGAGGTACGACACAAAGTAAAGGGAAATGTGTGTTGAAGGCATATGCTAAAGTTTAATTATTGCTTATCAACCATAGTCATAGGTATGGTGTGCTTCGGATGTGCTAAAAGAAAATAAAGTGCTCAAGGTTAGTGTGAAATTGTGGTTGACTCGAAGACGAGCAACATTTAAGTGTGGGGTAGTGATGTTTGGCCAAAATGCTATATTTTTAGTATATTACTCGCCTTTCATGTTGTTAGTTTAGTGGTTAATTGTGTGACGTTTGAGCTAAATTATGTTGTTTTATGTGTAGGAGCATCGCTAGACAAAGACGAGTGAAAGTTGCACAAAAAGACGACAAAAATATGAGACAAGAGCACAAAAGAAAGAAGTACCCAAGCCTTGCTACATGCCAAGTATAACCAGCTCTATAGCCAGCTTGACCGCGCTACAGGCCAGGCGTAGCCAGTTCTGTAGCCAGGCTGACCGCGCTATAAGCCTGGCCTTGCGAGGTCTATAGCCCGTTGATCAAAAGTGCGTGGATTAAAAGACTCCAACCCAGATTTGGACTCAAGGACCTCGAGTCCTAGCCTATAAATACTGCCTAAACACGTGTAAGAGGAGGACATTATTGGAGAGGCAAGAAGGCTACGACACTTGGAAGCAACGAATCACAAGAGTTTTCTCTTCCGTTCTTCCTTAATCTGTATTTTAATGCCTTCAAATATTATCACGATTGTTAGTATGGTTATGAGTAGCTAAACTTTCTCATCCAGGATTTGATGGAACCTTTTGAAGGATAATTTTTCTGTTGCGTTTAAAATATAATTTTGCCGTTGGATTTTCTCTTCTTGTTCAACTACGTGATTATCTTAGTTGATTGAAGGGCCCTCAATTGACTGTGCCTATTTAGTGTGTATTGCTTGAAAAATGGTACATATTTAGATAGTTGTTGAACAACATCACTCCTAACGTATGTGAGGAATCCTACGGAGGGTTTAAAGGTGGGATTAGGAATAACAAAATCTTGGTGCGATCTTAGTGAACAGTAAACTAGTGCCATCTAGCGTAGTTTAGAAGAATAAGTCTAGTAAATTGTGGTAGTTGGTCGGAAGAGAATTACGACACCTGAAGTACTCACGATCGGTAGAGAATACTTAGGTGAAATTATAGAAGGCGTAGCGGGAAAAATTCCGACAATTGGGAAAATCATAACTCTAGATCTCCTTAATCTTGTCTCCAACCATTAGTCTTATTGGTTGATAATTTTATTGCTTTTAGCATTTGTTAATTAATTAGTTTAAAATAAAAATTACAATCTTTATAACTAGGAAATTATTTGAACTTGTATTTCTTAGCCATACTGGACAGTTGTAGCTAAGCCTTAGTTCTCTGCGAGATTCGATTCCGAACTTTTAGATCGAATTATATTTGCAGTGACCATTTATCTTTTCTAGGATTAGAGTTGGGTGTGATAACTAATGACCACCGGAACTTAAACGATTGCTATAACTGTTAAAAATTTTAAATTTTGACACAAGGCTTTTTTTCCCGAAACTCTTATTACTGGGGTCAAAATGCAGAAGTTTCCTACTATTTGTGTCATTAGCCCTTGTTGTTTTTGAGGCAATCTCGAGAAGGAAAAATTAATTTTCACCCCTTAACTCTTTCCGACCCGAACCGGACCTTTCCTCAACCCAATAGCTCCCCACGGAACCCCCAAATCTTCATTATTTTCAATCTTCCAAAAACCCCTGAAATTTGAATAATTCGAAAATCCCCAATTTGTTCACCAAAAGCCCCAATTGATATGTCACAGAAGAAAGAATCAGAGGGTATCGCTCTGCTATCGATCTACGGCGATGACGAAGATGACGAAATGGAAGATATGGAAGAACGCCAAGAAGAAGAAGAAGAAGAAGCAAGGCGAGAAGAATACAAACTTGAATCCGAAAATATGGACTCAGAGCTCCTCCAAGATGACAACAATAACAGAATTGTTGGTTCTGATTCGGGTCGGAGTTCGACTCCATCACCACTGATCCAACAACTTCAGCAGCAACAGCAATATGTTGAAACTTTGACGGTTTCGAGTTTAGGGGTAATTGGGTCTACCACTACGACGCCGTTTATGTCAGTCGCTTCTCCAAATAATCCTCAGCCGATGGATTTGAATGTGAATGTGAGTAGACGAGGAAGGCTTACAATTGTTGACTATGGTCATGATGAGGTTAATATGTCTCCCGAAACTGAGGTAGCTACTCTTATTTTACGCTCTCATTTAAACTTTGATTTAAATCATGCTAGAAGACTCAGGTTTAATAGGATACTATTAGAGATTTATTATTCATGTAATGAAGTTATGAATGTAGGAAGGAGAAATAATGGCCAGTGGGAGAGTCTTGTACGGAGAGGAACTTCAAACTGTTAGTGGTATGTATGTATGCTTTGTGTTTTTCTATATTCAGCTCTGCGCCTCTCTATACTTTTTTGTTTTGTTTTGTTATGGCCCTTGCTTATTTGAAGTGATCCTAGGAGTTATATGCCTAGTGCGGTTTACTTCGTTCATATATGTGTCAAATTGAAGCAAGTGTTCTCAATATATAGTCAACTATTGTAATTCAACCAATTATTATCTCGCTCCCATCTATCGCAGTTTGTTTGTCTCTATTTCCTAAGTACGCCTCTCTATTTTCAGAACTATTTAGATTACATATTTTCATTTTGCCCTTATTTGCACTTATGAGAATTGACATGACTTGCTGTAGACCTCACTTGATACAAGAGAGAAAGTCAGTCTAATACTAAAGATACTTTTGGTATTTTATGCATATTTAGTTTATGTGTCAAAAGTCTCATTTTCTTTTAAGTTCCATGTCCAGTCGATTATTTGGAATAAATTGGGACAGGGAGTTTCTTTTATAAGCTTCTTCATAAATATGCATGGGAGCAACTTTTGGGTAAAAGAAATCATTTTTAGTTGGGTAGCAGAACGTCATTCGGTAAGAAATTGCCATTACAGTTTTTTGATCCATATATTTGATATGTAAAAAAGACGTCTTCCGTATTTGTGACGTATGATTGACTAATGTTACTCCAATTATTCAAAGTCAAAACTAAAAAGAGAACTCTGTTGTTTTCTGCACCTTATTAATTTGGGAGTTCAAGCTTAAAAATCTCACTACTTTCTTTTTCAGTTGAATCTATAGAAAAAGCTTCACCAGCTCTTCAGGTTAGGACACCGAGCACTCAAACCCCTCCTCAGTCAGCTGAACCATCTGATCGGATCGATGATGTTATGGACTTTGCTGTTAATGAAGGACATGGAGTGGCTGAAGAATCTGATATGGTTCCTGCAGAAGAACAAAAAGATGTAGATTTGTTGGAGAAATTTCTTTCCCCTCCACCAAAGGAAAAGTGCTCAGATGAATTGCAAGTAAGTGGCTGTAGTAGTATTTTCCAAACTTTAATGATATTGGAAATGTGCTTATCTTTATTTATATATGCACTATCTTGAGGTAGCACTGAATTTGAAATAGACCTTTAAAGTTGAAGCTCTGCATCTTCAGACTTGCTTCTGTAGTGTACTTTTGGATAGTATTGGCAACTTATATGTCTCTTGCATTATGTCTTCTAAAATGAATTTGCATCTTATGCAGCACCTTTCTGCTATAGATTATGCACTGTCTGAATTGGGACTTCGAGAAATATGTTTCTCAATTCTACAGTGACTGGTAAAGGAATGGTTGGTTACATGAGGACGAACTGAGGGAGATGAAGCAAAAACTTAAAATGAATGTTTTTCACTTGTCCCGATCACGAAATCTGTGCTTGCTAAATCTCCCACACAGACACAATATCTCATTCTCTCTCTCTCTCTCTGACACACACACACACACGTGTAATGTATAAATACTCTATCCTATCATGTATCCTTTGTTTTCTACTTCTTGACAAATCTTAAGTGGGTTACAATAAGCTCCGGTTGAAAGTATATCATGCTTTTTGCATAGGCAAGTTTCCGAGTTGGTAAGAGATTTAGACTCTGAACAGTACATGTATCTAGTGTCATTTAGTAATTTGACCTTGAATGTTACATACGTGCCAGTAAAAAGTGAACCTTTATCATACTAGCTAACCAGAAACTGCTTGCCCATTTGGAATACACTAAAAGGAAACTACTTTTGGCTTCCATTTTTCTGTGAACTTACCATTTATATATAAGGAGGGCCTTTTGGTGTATCCCTGTTGCGTAGATGATTAATTTGGCTAATTTGCTTTTAATTTGTTACACTCTTTTTCTTGTCAATTCATTCTGCAGGAAAAGATCATTAAATTCCTTGCTTTAAAGAAGACTACTGGCAGAAGCTTTAATGCAGAAGTGCGCAACAGAAAGGAGTACCGGAATCCAGACTTCTTGCTGCATGCAGTGACTTATCAAGATATTGACCAGATAGGATCTTGCTTCAGTAAAGACGTATTTGATCCGCGTGGATATGACAAAAGTGACTTCTATGATGAAATAGGTTACTAGCAATATAATTTTCTAATTTTTCTCTATCTTTCGACTAGAAATATCTACTTTTGAGTTGCATTGGTTATGGCATGTTTGAACAATTTTGTTACTTCCACTGTTATACTTTTGTTAACAAAATAGTTCCTTATGTGAATCTGGAACAAGAATGGGATTATGACCTTTTCTGAGAATTCAGTTCAATCGTATCTTTTTGCTGGTATTCATAGGGGTTTAAATTTTAAAATCGTAAAAGTTCCGTTATCTTAGGACTCCGACAGATAGCTGTTAGAAAATTTTAGTATATTGTACTGTCCTGAAGATGAGTGACTTTATATCTAAAAAATACTACAGCCTTTTTACTGGATCTAAAGTACACCTCACAAGGATTTTCATGCTATGTAGCTAACATCATACCTTTTCAACTTTTTTGTTGGGAGATATAGGAGGTTTAAAGGATATCTATTTCTTTTGAGGTTAAGCATTCACAAAATTTTGTTCATTTCAGTGTTAGAATAATTTCTCTTGAGTTTTTGGATAATTTAGCACATGCGAGGTAGAGAGGAGTGCGAACAGATAGATGTATAAAGTAGCTAGAAGGAGGCGAAACTGGCGGTCACGGAGGCTAAGACTGCGCCTTTTAATCGTCTGTACGAGGAACTAGGGGCCAAAGGCGGGGAGAAGAAATTATTCCGGCTGGCCAAGGCGAGAGAGAGGAAGGTTCAGGATCTGGACCAAGTGAGGTGCATCAAAGACGAGGACGGTAGAGTATTGATGGGAGAGGCCCATATTAAGCGGAGATGGCAGACTTACTTTCATAAACTTCTGAATGAAGAAGGGGATCAAGATATTGTTCTAGGCGAGTTGGGGCATTCCGAGAGTCACCGCGATTTCGGGTACTGTAGGTGCATGAAGGTTGAGGAGGTCGTGGGGGCTATGTGTAAGATGAGCAGGGGCAGAGCTATCGGGCCTGACGAGATTCCGGTAGAATTTTGGAGGTGTGTGGGTAGAGCAGGTTTGGAGTGGCTGACTGGGTTGTTTAATGTTATTTTCAGGACGAAGAGGATGTCAGATCTGTGGAGGCGGAGTACGATGGTTCCGTTGTACAAGAACAAAGGTGACATCCAGAGTTGCAACAACTATAGGGGTATCAAATTATTGAGTCTTACCATGAAAGTTTGGGAGAGGGTGGTAGAGGCGAGGGTGAGGAGGACAGTGTCTGTATCAGACAACCAGTTCGGGTTTATGCCGGGTCGTTCTACTACGGAAGCTATCCACCTTATTAGGAGGTTGGTGGAACAGTACATGGATAGGAAGAAGGATCTGCACATGGTGTTTATTGATTTGGAGAAAGCATATGATAAGGTTCCTAGAGAGGTTCTTTGGAGATGCCTAGAGGCTGAAGGTATGCCGGTTGCTTACATTAGGGCGATTAAGGACATGTATGATAAGCTAAGACTCGGGTTATGATAGTGGGAGGCAACTCTGAGCATTTTCCGGTTGTTATGGGGTTACATCAAGGATCTGCGCTCACCCCATTCTTATTTGCCCTGGTAATAGACGCACTGACACACCATATTCAAGGAGAGGTGCCATGGTGTATGTTATTCGCTGATGACATTGTTTTGGTTGACGAGACGCGGAGTGGTGTTAACGAGAGGTTGGAGGTAATGGAGACAGGCTTTTGAGTCTAAGGGTTTCAAGTTGAGCAGGACGAAGACGGAATATCTTGAGTGCAAGTTCAGTGCCGAGCCGAGGGAAGCGAACATGGACGTGAGGCTTGGATCGCAGGTCATTTCTATGAGAGGCAGTTTCAAGTACCTTGGGTCGGTTATCCGGGGGATGGGGAGATCCACGAGGACGTCACACACCGCATAGGGGTGGGGTGAATGAAATGGAGGTTAGCATCTGGAGTCCTGTGTGACAAGAAAGTGCCACCGCTACTCAAAGGTAAGTTTTATAAAGCGGTGGTCAGACTGGCCATGTTGTATGGGGCGGAGTGTTGGCCAGTTAAGAACTCACATGTCAGAAGATGAAAGTAGAACAAATGAGGATGTTGAGGTGGATGTGCGGGCACACTAGGATGGATAAGATTAGGAATGACGTTATTCGAGAGAAGGTGGGCGTGGCTCCCATTGATGACAAGATACGGGAAACGAGGTTCAGATGGTTCGGGCACGTACAGAGGAGAAGCTTGGATGCCCCAGTAAGGAGGTGCGAGCGGTTGGCGTTGGTGGGTACGAGGAGAGGTAGAGGTCGGCTTAAGAAGTATTGGGAAGAGGTGATCAGGCAGGATATGGCGAGGCTTCAGATCTCCGAGGACAGTACTCGATAGGAAGCTGTGGAGGTCGAGCATTAAGGTTGTAGGTTAAGATCCTTCAGCTAAAAATGGAGTTACAGCAATTAGCCAAGGTTGAAGAAATATCCTGGAGACAAAAGTCAAGATGCTTGTGGTTGAAAGAGGGCGACAGAAATACAAAATACTTTCAAAAGGTAGCCAATTCTCATAGGAGGTATGACTGCATTGACAGACTACAAGTAGGATAGGATATCATTGAAGAAAAGGAACATATTAAAAGGGTGATATTAGATTTTTATCAAGCTCTATACTCTGAGAATGAAACTTGGAGACCTAGTTGTACTTTTGAAGGCTTGGGTTGTTTGAACGATGAGGAGAAGGATGCCTTGGAAGTTGCTTTTGAAGAGGAGGAAGTTTTAGATGCTATCAACTCTTGTGCACCTGACAAAAGCCCCGGCCCTGATGGTTTTACTGGCTTTTTATCAGAGATGTTGGGATACTGTAAAACTGGATGTCATGGGGACTTTCAACCACTTCCATAGAAACTGTCACATGGTTAAGTCATTTAATGCCTCTTTTATTGCTCTCATCCCTAAAAGGAAAGGAGCAATTGAACTCAAAGATTTCAGACCTATTAGTCTTACTAGTAGTGTCTACAAGATAGTGGCGAAAGTGCTGACCGATAGACTTAAAAAGGTGATCGGGAAGTTGGTCTCTGGCTACCAGAATGCTTTTATTAAAGGCAGGCAGATTACAGATGCTGCACTAATTGCTAATGAAGTCTTGGATTGGAGGCAAAAAAATGGTGAACCTGGCGTGCTCTTTAAGCTTGATATAGAGAAGGCCTTTGACAAAATCAATTGGCAGTATCTCATTTCAATTTTAAGGCAGATGGGATTTTGGTGAAAAATGGATCAGATGGATTAGATATACCTTCTCCACAGTCAAATATTCTGTTCTTGTTAACAGAAGCCCTGTTGGCTTTTTCTCCCCTGAGAGAGGGATAAGACAAGGGGATCCCTTGTCCCCTTTCTTATTCATTCTAGCGATGGAGGGACTTAGCAGAATGCTGGATAAAGCGAAGCAAATGCATTGGATGCAGGGTTTTGATGTTGGCAACAACTCTGGCTTAACAGTTTCAGTGTCTCACTTACTGTTTGCTGATGATACCCTCATTTTCTGTGGTGCTGAGAAGTCTCAAGTTGAATATCTCAATCTTACTCTGTTGATTTTTGAAGCTTTGTCAGGGCTGCACATTAACATGTCAAAAAGTGTCATTTACCCTGTTAATGTGGTCCCAGAACTAGAGATGTTGGCTGATTTAATGTGTTGCACTACAGGTTCATTTCCTACCACCTACTTAGGCCTCCCATTGGGTGCTAGACACAGATCAACTGAGATATGGAATGTGGTTATTGAAAAATTTGAGAAAAGACTAGCGTCCTGGCAGCAACAATATCTTTCTCTTGGTGGCAGACTAACTCTCATAAATAGTGTGTTGGACAGTATACCAACCTATTTTATGTCTCTCTTTCCAATTCCTGTCAAAGTCCAAAAGCAGCTAGATAAACTCAGATGTTCATTCTTGTGGGAAGGCAACAACAAGAACCATAAATTTCACCTTGTCAAATGGGCTAAGGTAACACTTCCTAAATCACTTGGAGGTCTCTAGGGGTAAAGGACTTTGCTTTACATAGCAAGAGCATGCTAATGAAATGGCATTGGAGGTATAATCAGGAAGGAGTTGGTCTCTGGAAGGAGGTTGTTCAAGCTAAGTATGGCTGTCAAAATCACTGGTGTACCAATACTGTTAGATCTAACTATGGATGTGGGCCGCGGAAGGGTATCAGGAAACTGTGGGATGTCTTCACTGTTGATTCAACCCATCAGGTGGGAAATGGGGAACATATCTCATTCCGGAAAGATAAGTGGTTAGGCCATACTACACTGATGGATGCTTATCCAAGACTATTTTCTATCGCTGCTAACCCAGACTCTACAGTTGTGCAGAATTGGGAGGTTAACTCATGGAACCCAAGCTTAAGAAGAAATCTGAATGACTGGGAGTTTGATGACTTGGTAGCACTTCTTGGCAGCCTTCACAATAGTTCAACCATTACTCCAGGTAGGGACAAACTCAGATGGGGCAGCAGTAGGAGTGGTGCATACTCAGTCAGAGCTAGTTATCAAACCTTAAGCTCCAGGAAGGAAATGATTGATCAGTGGCCCTGGAAACTAATTTGGAGGACAAAAATGCCTCCAAAGGTCAGTGCTTTTTGCTGGATAACTCTAAATGGAGCATGCCTAACCCATGACAATCTCATCCGAAGGGGTTTACAGCTTGCTAGCAGATGCTACATGTGCCAAAGCAACTCTGAAACAATCAACCATTTATTTCTTCATTGTCCAGTTGCAACAGACATATGGTCCATGTTTCTTTCACTCTTTGGTTTGCATTGGACAATGCCATGCAGTGTTAAGGAAGTTTTTGTGAGTTGGAGTTCATGGAAAGTTGAGAAGTCCATCAAGAAAATCTGGTCTATGGTTCCTGCTGCTATATTTTGGTGCTTATGGACAGAAAGGAATCAAAGATGCTTTGATGGCATCTCAACTGCTAGATACCTACTCAAGGCTAGATGTTTGGTCACTCTTTTTAGTTGGGTTAAACTCTCCCCTATGTATAACTCTGACCAATTTATGGAATTTATCAGCTCTCTAGTTTTATGATAGATTTTTTGTTACTCTCTTCTTAGGGGCTGATATCTTCCTTTATTTTGTAATACGTGCATCCACTGGATGCTTTTGTCAATAATACACTACTTCATCAAAAAAAGAGGTAGTTGAGCATATTTAGTCTACCAGTGTGAGGTTAGGCTGATAGGATTTAATCTTAGACTGCTAGTGGTCAATGTTGCGTTTACTACTCTTCCGTTTTTATAGTGTCGGGCCTTATTTACTGGTTATTATTTATGCTTTCCATTTATTTACTGGTTCTTGTGATGTTATTATTTCTAGGGTTTTTATTTTATCTTATTGATGGTACTGATGTATTGTCTCTTTTCGTCTTCTTGAGCCGAAGGTCTATCAGAAACAACCTCTCTACCCCCTCGGGGTAGAGGTAAGGTCTGCGTACACACTACCCTCTTTAGACCCCACTTGTGGATCTTACTGAGTTGTTGTTGTTGAGTTTTTGGATAATTTCTTATCTACGAATGCTTTATCCGAAAGAAATATTGATTGGAATATTTATTTTGTAAGCAGAAGTTGAAATGAAGCGTGAAATGGAGAGAAGGGAGCAAGAGAGGAAGAGGAGTCCAAAAGTTGACTTCATATCTGGAGGAACACAACCTGCAGCCATGGTTCCTACACCAAAAATCAATTTGCCAATTCCAGGTTACCCACCTTTCTTCTTCGAGTCAAAATCTCTCTAGCACAGGCCTCCATTCACAATTGATTATAAGAGTTCCCTGCGTTACTCATTTTCTCTCTGCAATTCTTTTGCATGGGATGGCTCCTGTCTCTGTTGGTGCATTACCGCCCACTGTAGATGTTGTAACTCGGGATGGTAGACAGAACAAAAAGTCAAAGTGGGACAAGGTTTTTATCTGCACAATGTCAATTAAATTGCATTTGATCATCCCCGTTGCCTCTTGTTTATAATCCCAAATGTTACATTTTTAGGTGGACGTTGATCGGAGAGATCCTGTTTCTGCTGTTGGTGCACATGCAGCACTTTTATCAGCTGCTAATGCTGGTACTGGCTACACTGCTTATGCGTAAGTTTATTACGACTCCGTTTTATCTGTATTTCTGTAATCTCGTAGAGTTTCCTTTGCATCACTTGACCCACCTCCCCTGGCCACCCTACGGGATAAGAAAGGTTTAGATTGTATGGGTGGCTAACTACTTCTTAGCTTCTAATAATAATGAGCCTCGGGTATTACTTTCTGAGAAATAATTGATGTCGAGCCATAATGGGTTGAAAATTCAACATGTTGTGTAAGTCCCACATTGCTTTATCTTTTCATAGTTGTAAGCTTTCACCATAACATCCCTATGAGCGTCTAAGGTATGCCTTGTTAGAAGTGTGCAAATAGTGCAATAGATAGAGCACTTGCCTTGAGCAAAATACACAAATACTGGAAGATGGATATATATGCCTCCTATTAATCTGTAGAGTGGTGCAGTGTTGGTTTCCTAGGAAATCCACTAAAGATATCGGAAAGCTCTTCTTTTCTTTTGCTGAAATCTAATCTTTATGCAGGTTGAGGCACTTTTCCTGCCTCGCTCTGGTATTCTTAATGTTCGTAATATAGCCATTTTTTGCGTGATTTTTTTGCCAAAAAAACTAAAAGGCTCACTATTTAAGTTAAAATAGAAATTCACTACCCCCCCCAAAAAAAAAAAAAAAAAAAAGAAAAAACACACAGAGAAAGAGAGACACAAATAAAAAAGGAATTATAATGGAAGTAGTTAAGCTCAGTGCTTTAAAAGGCATTTTTGGCGAGTCCCAGGGCGGGGCGTATCGAAAAAGCTTCAGGGCAGTATGGAAAGGCGTAGTTCCTGTGGGCAAACACACTATATATAGGGCGCACTCCAAGGCGAAATAAGTGCACCAAGCTTAGGACTCACGCCTTATGGATCTCAACTAAATTAGGGATAATTAGGCAATTCCACTTCTTTTTTAAACCGTCTTCGCGCATACGCCTCTTTCCACCAGAGAAAAATATCCCTAACTCATTAGCTTCTTTGCTGAAGAAACCTCCTTGCTCCTCGATTGCTCAAAGCTTTTTGTCCTCATGTTTTGGTGCTCTTTGTTTCACCACTACTCTACAACTTTAAAATATATGTTTCGTCCCTCTTGCTGCTTTATGTTTTGTTCTCCCTGTCCGAATGATGAAACTCTCTCTGCATTTTAATCATATTTTGAGTGTAGATCATTGTGATCCATGGCTTTGATATTACGTTCAGCATATACTTTATTTGCTTCTTTGAATTCTAACTGTATTTAAGTCTATCCAAAGCTATTGAACAGGATTTGTTTGCTTAAGCTTTTTCTACTTTTTTCTTATCCGAAATGTGTAAAGAACTAAAAGTAAAATATCATTAAGATGTACCTCAGGTATTATCACATTTTGTGTCGTTAGTTCAATCAGATAATAATTATAATAATTTTCCTATATTTTCTTTTTAATATTCTACCAAAAGTTAATCAAATTTTCATATATTTCAGAAAAAATATAGCTTATTTATTAATTATAAAATAAAATATAAAATTGTAAAATTGAAGATCCATGGACTTACGCCGTGTCTAGGGTCTTATGCCTTGCCCCCTTTTAGGTAAAACGCCTCGCCGTGCCCCCTGCCTTTTAAAACATTGGTTAAGCTCACATCTAGTTGTGTTTCATTTAGCAAAGGGTGTACTGTAGTATGTGTACTTCAAGAATGTATATCATCATGCTAATGTAAGAAATTGTAACTTCATTACATAGCCTGCAAAGAAACTTGAGGTTTTGTACCTTATCTTTTTTTTTTTTTAAATAAAAGGGAATTGAGTTTTCGTTTGTAAACATGACTCACCAGCGTTCTCTTATTGCTGATCATTCATATTATTAAAATGATATCTTATAAAAAAAAAGTGAGAGGAGAGAGATGCTAACTTCATAAAGCTATGAATGTATTTCCAGTTCAAAGATGTGTCAGATTTTCATTGTTAATTCAATTGCAGCACATTATATTTTAGAAGTAAAACATCTCTCTCTCTCAACATAACTCATTTATGGAATTAAAATCTGTCTTTCAGCTTCCTAGTTACTACAGGGTCCTAAATTTGTGCTTGATTTTGAATTATAGTTTCTATAGATTTCTTCGACTTCTTAGATACACTGCTATTCCTATCTGCGGTCTGTTTGTTAGTCAAACTTGCAGCGAAGAAAGAACTTCAGATTACGGGCGTCACATCCTAAAACATCAGTCCTAAGAGCTTTTGCAGTTTAAAATTTATAGGAGTAATCCATGGCGTCTAATGTAGCATACATCTCTTCTTCTTAAACTTCTATATATGTTTCCTTCCACATTGTTTTTGTGGGTCATGCAGTCCCTATCCTTAATGTGTATAGCTAATTTATTACTTTTAGTATTTCATCCAAAAAAGGAGATTCATGTTTCACTTTTTTAATTACTTTTTGGTACCCAAAAATCTTTCATCATCCTTGTTTTCGAAATATAGACATGTACTGGCGTTTCATCCAGCAGAGGGTGGAGTTATGTTTCATTCAGCAGATGATGTGGTAATGGTTCATTTTCCTTTCCTACAGGCAACAAAGACGCAAAGAGGCAGAAGAGAAGCGACCTAGTGACAAGAAGTTAGATAGAAGATCTTGACAATCTAATTAGATTCACTGACTCTGAAATATTACAGCTGCAGCACCCAAGCATATACATGAAAGTAATGCCTCTAAAGAGATTATGGACTCGGGATTATGATCATCTTTGCTGTGTATAGACGAGCTTTAGAGCTTTTTATATTTGTCTTGCCAACACAATCCAGTCCTGCAAAATTTTGGCACAGACAAAACAGTTATCTTCCTTAGAGCAATGGTGCCTCATTTAGAGAGGCAATTTACTGGTAACATGGGAAGATTCCTATCTATTGTAAATTGCATACCTTGATACCCAGTTTTTATACTTGGTGAAATCAATCATGGGTTTTGAAGTCAGGAATGTACTTAGACAGTCAGAAATTGAAGGTCGTGTGAAAATTTGTCAATATGACAATTGGGGAGAGTAAATTGTATTAGATTTTTTTTGCCCTTTGTGCCATAGATGCAAAGTACATCTTTGGAATATTATAGAAAATTTTCAACTCGAACTTTTTTATTCTGAGGAAGACTCCGTTCTATTTGGATGAAACTTCTCTCTTTTTAGCTGTACCCTTTGGCTAGAGTTATAATGGAGCCGAAAATTTGTTATGTACTTTTTGTGAAAAGTTAGACACCTTGTTTCTTTATCCAGTCAAATTTCATTATTGAGTTTTTTGTTACTAGTCATTCAACCGAAAGCAAATCCCTTTCCAAAAGGAATCCTAAAGGCCACAAGGACCCTCTTAGTCATCTTTTAAGTATGAACTTTCTAAATTCTAGCCTAGCTTGTCTTGTATTGTGAATTGTGAACTGTAATCCTTATCTTTATGTCCACCTTTTGAAATTGGGTTGGGTTTTAATTCTACTTGGGATAAAAAATACCCCCTAGATAGAGTTATTTACCTTTTTTAAAGTTTCAAACCCCTCGTATGATAGCACTACTTTTGATTAATTTTCTCATATTTGCAATTGTGTTGTAAAGTTTGTGAAATTTAATCTTGGATGACGTTGCCCAGAGTTTTTATAAGTTTCAAATCCACGCTGGCCTATTTCTATTTGAGGGTCTATCTTGTTAGGTAAACTTGCACATAAAAAGTTCAAATCAGGGGTCACATCCTAAGATCCCAATCTAAAGAGCTTTTGCATTTTTAATTTGCAAAATATGGAGCAATCAATGGTATTTGATCACACACACACATCCTTTTCTTAAACTTCTTTTAACTTTAGTTTCCGACTTTTTAAAATATCCCTTCACATTCCCTTTGTAGGTCAAGCAGTCGTATCCTTAATTGAGTGTATATTGAGGAAAACATATATTCTCCCAGTCCTAATTTATGTGATATTTTCGTTTCTCGAGAGTCAATTTTGACTAATTTTTAAATTAAATTGAATTGATCAATTCGCTAGTTTAAAGTAAACACATAGATATTCAAAAGTTATACGAAAACTACTATAACTTGCAATTTCTTCTCATGTCAATATGATGAAACGATATATCTATCTATTAATAAAAGGAGAGGCAAAAGCCACTATTTTTTGACAAGTGGCATCATCACAATAAGACATTTGGCACTTTAGGACATAGCTCCAATAAAATAGGAATTAAAAAATAAATTGGACAAAAAATCTCATAATATCAGTTATTTTTATTTTTTAAGAAGCAAAATCAAAAGCATCCTAAAGCTTATGTGCGCGTTTAGGAGGGCTCCAATAAAATAGGAATTAAAAAATAAATTGGACAAAAAATCTCATAATATCAGTTATTTTTATTTTTAAGAAGCAAAATCAAAAGCATCCTAAAGCTTATGTGCACGTTTAGGAGGGCTACTATTTTTTAGACCTATATTTGGAGAAACTCTCCAGCAAAATTCGATATTCTATGTTCGTGAATTAAAAGTTTCAGGTTATTTTATTTTTAACAAGTACTAACTGATTTTACATGTGAACGTGAATACACACGTTTATATCCCACTTGCCCTATATTTTAGATCTTATTTAAACCTACGCTATGTAAACCTACCCACGATCTGTAACCATCTGTAACTGTTCAAATCTGGAAGGTAGCATATTCCGACTAACTTGCCAATCTCAACTGCTGTTAATTTGTGTGATATGCGTCCAAGGCTCTCATGCTTTTAGGTTTGTCGATACTTTCTCTTAGAAATTAGTGTTGTTTTCAAGTCTTGTGGTTGCTTCAGAAATTGTTGAAAGAATTAGATGAGATCACCAGTAAATAGAGTTGTTGTACGTGAGCTTCATCACACTGAGGGTTGGCAACTAGCCCCACTAAATTTGGCTTTGCTTTTCCAAAGGACTCTACAACTTCTCACACTAAATTCTGTTTCTATGGCACTTTGACATGGAAGAACAGAGGAAACTCGCAAGAAAAATAAAATATGCATACGGAACCAAAAACGGCCTAAATATTCCTCGGATAACAAAGGTATGAACTGTTAACATCACTATTTACAAATTTTTATATAAAATCATATAATATTATACTTAAAGTTACAAATACTAAAAACTGATTGTGACATATGAAAATAGAAAAATATAATTTTATGCAGTCCTTTTATTACAATACAGTTGTACGCTGTTCTTTTCTGTGCCGTTAATTAGATTCTCCTTCTTCTAACTTGATTCGTCTTTCTCCCTAGCTTTTTATTTTGCCATAAACTATCGATCAACTCCTTAAGTTTCTTTAACTATTCAGATTGTAGCATATTATCTGTGTACATTCTAATGATGAAGAGAAAATTATGTACCTTTGTTCCAATACAGTTGTCCCATGTTCTTTTGTTTTGCTCAAATTAGTTTTTCCTTCTTTTTACCTCATTCGTTTTTTCTAATTGACCAGAAATAATTTGCCCAAAAATGTTGGTGATGTTCTTAATTTTCTTTAATTTTTGAAAGCTCTTGCATATTATATGTGTACACTCTAATGATGTTAAAAATATCTTTGTTGGAAAAAATAGTAAAATTAGATTTATTTGAGTTTACACGGTTCTAGATTGTTCATTGAAATCATGTATTTCATTATGAAGCGATGACGTAAAAGATCTATATTATAATAGGAATAGTTCATAAATACTAATTGCATATTATCATAACTTATTAGTAGAATTTGAGGATATCAAACTTTTCGCGTTGTACAGTCTCTCCATGTAGGTAATGAGGTTATAAAGTTATATACTTATACCTGTTAAGCTTAAAAGATTGGAAAGAAAAAGACCTTTAAATTTTTTTAAAGTTTAAAACTTTATTTTCTGTGTTATTTTTTGGTGGAGCTATCATAAGTTACGTGTGATTTGACCAAATGTGAAATGGGAAAAAACCTATGGTGCAAATAATGGTTCCTTTTGAGCTTTTCCTGTGATTTTGTTATGCTAACTCATTACTATTTTTCCAAATTTTTTTTCCTCAGCCCACCTTACTACTAAGTAGTTATGTATTTTTTGAATATAATTTAAGTTGAAATGTCATGCATTTAAGACGTCGAAATGTCACAGGCTAAAGAAAAATATTTCAGCGCCTTTGTAATGGCTGTTATTTGGAATACTAATGGATATGGTAAGCATTATTATTGTTCTCCTCCTATGATACAAATGTTTGGTGCAATTTTGTTAACAATTGCTATAGACTATAACAAAGGTGAAAAATTAAATTAACTTATACTTCAACCACCCTTCCGTCATGTAAAATGGCTAGGTGTATAGTTGTATGCTTTGTTAGTTTTAAGGGAACTTCCAGTATATTGTATCAAATATTATGAAAGTTTTATATTTGTTTCCTAAATTTAGTACATGTTTTTGAATTATTCATAATAAATTTATTGTACTATATTTCACTTAGTTTGATGTGTTGATGCAAGCTCATTTTAAAAATAATTTACTATCGTAGATAAGTTCTCTTACATCGATTATGTTTTTGTTAATGATGTCTTGATTAGTGTCCCTTTAGTTTTCCTTCACAATTTGTATGTGTGTTTCAGATAGACAGGATCTCTTATGTTCATTAATAAAATTGTCGTGATTAGTGTTCCTTTAGAAGGATAATCAAAAATATATTTGTCTTATTCATGAGTTTTCACTTTTAATAGCTTATATACGTCTGGCTAATCAAAAAATAGCATATGTACCTCTGAGTCATGTTTTATATGAGATTTGGATATTACTTCCTATGTGTACATTTAAAGCTCTTGCTTAATATTTATTTACATTTTAATGATGTTAGAAAATTATTTATCATGCTAACACACTACTGCTTTTGTCAATAAAAAAAAGAGATTCATAAGCCCCCCCCCCCCTCCCCTTGCAAACATAGTAATGTATTTTCATTAAATATAATTTAAGTTGGAATTTCATACGTTTAAGTCGTCGAAATGTCATATGCTAAAGAAAAATGTGGCAGAGCCTTTGTAATGGCTGTTCTTTGAAATATTAACGGATATGATAAGCATTATTGGCGTTCTCCTCACGTGATACAAGTGTCTTGTACAAATCTACTTTAACAATTGCTATAGACTATAATAAAGGTGAAAATTTGAATTAACTTATACTTCAACCATCCTTCCTCATTGACAATTTGAAGTAATTGTACAGTCATGTGAGATGGCTAGGTATTAAAATTTAACAGATGGATATATAGTTGTATGTTTTTTTTAGTGTTAAGTCGAAATCCCAGTATATAGTATCAAATATTATGGAAGTTGTTTCTTTGGTTCCTTGATTTAGTTAATGTTTTTGAATTATTCGCAGTTAACTTATTGTACAGTATTTTACTGTGCGTTTATGTAATCTCATTTTTAGAAATAATGTATTATCATAGATAAGTTCTCTTACAACAATCATATTTTTATTAATATTGTCTTTATTAGTGTTCATTCATAAATACATTTGTGACTATGTTTCAGATAGATAGAATTTCTTACATCAATTGTGGTTTTTTCTATTATGTCATGATTAGTGTTCCTTTACGAGGATAATCCAAAATATTTTTTTTTCTTTTGGATGAGTTTTCACTTTTAATTTCTTATACACGTATGCCTTATAAAATAATAGATTGTGTACCTTTGAGTCATATTTCATGTGTGCTTTGGATGATATTACTTCCTATGTGTACTTTCAAAGCTCTTGCACATTATTTGTGTACATTCTAATGATGCGACAAAGTTTCTGTGTTCTGAAAGAGTTAGTGATAGAGTTATTTGAATTTATGCAATTGTTCATTAAAATCATGTTGTGCACAATGAAGTCGATGGCGTAAAAGATCTATATTAAATGCAAGAATGTTAAATAATAAATTTGGAATATGTCATAGATCTTAATAAAAAGTAATGTTGAAACATATCTTGGGGATTAGTGGTCCCTAGCAAAAAAAAATTTAGACAGACAATCCAATTAAATTCATCTTTTCTTTTTGGTTTAATTCTTTTTAATGCGGCCGACAAATTTAGTTTGCAATATACATCTGTTTCCAATATCTCTTTCTACTTTTTTATTTAATTGATCCGCGCATCGCTCGGGTAAGTATACTAGTTTTAAATATTAATCAAAGTTCACATAATTTGAATGTTAAAGAAGTGAAAAAAGTTACATAAATTAAGACAGAGGACGTACTTGTATTTGTATTACTGTCACCTAAACTAGGAAGGGAGTAGTTGTATTATAATTGATGAAAGAAAAACACGTCTTGCATATGAAATTTAACTTGTATTAAATCTCTTGGTTTATTATAAACATTGAGTGTTGTAAGTATTTCGGTATATTTAACCTTTTTTTATTAGAGCAAGTAAACTTTCTTATAGAGTCTCCTACTCTTCTTATCATGACTGACAACAACGAATCTCATACTTCTATCCTGAATCCAACTATTCTAATGTCCTTATGTGATATTATTGATTGGGGAATCAAAGAGTTTTTTATTACGATTATCTCAAAAATATTTGAAGAATCTGTGCTCGGATTTACATTAAAAATCAGGTGTTTTTATTTTCGAATTCCGAACACTTTCACATAAAATCAACGAGACCGAGGGAGTATTACATTTGACATAGAAAAAAAATACACGGCTCAGAGAACTTTGGAATGCCTAATTTATTTTTAAAAACACCAAAATGAATTACCTGGTAAATAATCTTCGTTTAAGGAAAGAGGAAGAAATATACGCTTCTAAAGGATTTAGCTAGAGAAAGAACTTCATTACTAAAATTTGAGTTATCCTAGTTAATTCAATTTGATGTCTAAATAGAAAGCACTGCACTTTCAAATCTATTTTCCCCTTTGTGACATGTCAGTTTTTTCAAAAGATTAATTATGGATATCTCTTTATTATATGTGATGACCTAAAAGGTCATCACTCGTTTTGAAAGTAAATTCTGTGTTCCGAGGTCTTAAAACCTCCTTTTGTATCATCTCGATTTGCGTGCGCAGTCCGGGCGTGTATCCGAAAATCTATTATGTGAAAATCTGTGAAAAAAATGATAAATTTTGCTTTTAAAATGAATTTAAGTTGACTTCGGTCAACATTTTGGGTAAACGGACCCGGACCTGTGATTTGATGGTCCCGGAGGGTCCTAGGAAAATATGAGACTTGGGCGTATGCCCGGAATTGAATTCCGAGGTCCCAAGCCCGAGAAATAAATTTTTAAAGAAAATTGTTTTCTCGAAAATATAAAGGTTTTTAGAAGTGAATTGATGCATTTTCTTGATGGTATCGGGCCCGTATCTTGGTTCCGGAGCCCGGTACAAGTTTGAAATAATGATTAAGTTGAATCTATAAAATTTGGTAAAGATCGGAATTGGTTTGGTATAAAACGGACCTATAGTTGAGAAAATAGTAATCTTGATATTCTTGAGTGATTTCATGAATTTGAGATTTAATTCATAGATATTGATGTTATTTTGATGTTTTGATCGCACAAGCAAGTCCGTATGATATTTTTGGACTTGCGTGCATGATTGGTTCGGAGCCACGAGGGCACGGGTGAGTTTTGGATAGGCCACGGGGTGCATTTAGACTTAGAAAATATCAATTGCAGGTTCAGAGAAGTTGCAGGTCTCTGAACCAGGTTTCACGGTCCGCGGTGGGGTTGTCGCGACCGCGGTGGGCTCTTCGCGACCGCGGTGGGATTGATGCGGTCCGCGGTAAGCAAGGCCAGGTCTTCGCGGCCGCGCTCGATATTTCACGGTCCGCGGTGGAGCTCCGCGGCCGCGATCCTTTTTCTGCGATCAGCGGTGAGGATATGAGAGGGGTATATATAAACGAGTCTTTTCAGCCATTTTCATTTTTCAAAAGACCTAAAACATATGAGGCGATTCTTCAAACACTCTTTCTTCTCCAAAATACAAGTAAGTGATTTTAAACTCATTTCTTTCACTCCTTAACTTCTTTTTACAAGATTTCATCCTAGAATCTAGGATTTTCATGGTGGAATTGGAAATTTTGGGTAGAACTTAGGATTTTCAAATTTGGGGATTTGGACCTCGATTTAAGGTCCAATTTCAAAACAAATTACATATTTGAGTTCGTGAGTGAATGGGTAATTGGTTCGAACCTCGGGTTTTGACCATGTGGGCTCGGGGTCGATTTTTGACTTTTTGGGAAAAACTTTAGAAAACCTATTTTCATGCATTAGAATTGATTCATTTAGCATTTATTGATATCGTTAAGTATATTGTAACTAGATTCAAGCGAATTGGAAGTGGAAAGAAGAGGTAAAGCGGTAATTGAGGCTTGAATTGTGTTCGTGGCATCGAGGGAAGTGTTTGGTCTAACCTTAGCTCGAGGGATTAGGAGTTGTGTCTTATTTGCTGTGTGTTAATTGATGAGTACGACGTATAGGCATGGTGACGAGTATCTATACGTCGGTGTCAAGCATGCCCGTGAGTCTTATACTATGATAAATGTGACTCCGTTTCGTATTGTTCATGCTTTATATGATGATTTCTATTGTTGAACAAGGCTTGTGAAAGTATTATCGGTAATTAAACATTGTAGAGCGTTGGCTCAAGTTGTGAATTGAGTTGTGGAAGTATTATTGGTAATTGAACATTGTAGAGCGTTGGCTCAAGTGGTGAATTGAGTTTAATATTGGTAATTGAATATTGTAGAGTGTTGGCTCAAGTTGTGAATTGAGTTGTGAAGTAATTGTGGAAAAGAGAAAAGGTTTATGAAATTATCTCCCTTCCCGGGATATTATTGCTTTTGATATATCTTCATTGCCGGGATGTTATTGCTTTTGATATTGTTCCCCTTGTCGGGATATTGTTGTTATGCTATTGTTCCCTTGCCAGGATTTCATTGTGAATTTTATTGATTCCCTTGCCCTTATTGCTTTGTGATTGTTGTTTGGGTAAGGAAGAGTGTAAAAGCACAAAGGGTGATGCCTTGAATGATATTTGTGAGAGAGTGTTAATGCACGAAGGGTGATCCCGTGCTGATATTGTGAAGTTGAAGCACGAAGGGTGATGCCGTGCCGCACGATGTACGATGACGTGCCATGATATGAGTGATAATGCACGAAGGATAATTTCGTGCCATGATTATGTGAGGTAAAAGCACGAAGGGTGATACCGTGCCGATTATATTGATTCTTATGGTGAGGATGAGAGTAAAAGCACAAAAGGTGATGCCGTGCACTTGTCTTTGATTTCCTGATTCTTGCTGATAATTGAGTTATGGTGTTCTTTACGGTTATTTATTGGTTTTCTGTTGCTACTTGATTTCCCCGCAGCATGTTTTCCCCGTCCTATCTTTACCTGTATATTTCTGCCTTTATTTTTTCGCTGTATATGATTTAACTGCACATGTTTATTTGGTAGTCTGGTCCTAGCCTCGTCACTACTTCGCCGAGGTTAGGCTAGGCACTTACCAGCACATGGGGTCGGTTGTGCTGATACTACACTCTGCACTGTGTGCAGATCCCGGTGCTGCAGCTTTTGGACCACAGTGAGGTTGCTGCTTCCAGACCGTCAGGCGACCCGAGGTAGTCCTGCAGGCGTCCGCAGGCCTTGACGTCTCCTTCTATCATTTTCTTTCTGTTTTTACTTATTCCGAAACATATTCGTGTAATTCTATTCAGACCTTATTTGTAGTATTCTTAGACAGTCTGTGAGATTGTGACACCAATTCTGGGTAGAGTTGTACTTAGACTTTCACAGTTTGTACTAATCTAAATTATCAAATTTCGTCTTCCGCACTCTTCTTTTGTTATTATTATTTCCGCTGCTTTTATTATGTTTTTTTGGAATTGTTAAGGGATTTAGAATGGAAATGGTTAAATAACTGGAATAACTAGCTTGCCTAGCTTTCACTAGTAGGCGCCATCACGACTCCCGAGGGTGGGAAATCCGGGTCGTGACAAGTTGGTATCATAGCTCTAGGTTGCTTAGGTCTCACAATTCACGGACATGCTTAGTAGAGTTTGAGGATCGGTACGGAGACGTCTGTATTTTTCCCCCAGAGGCTACAGAGTTAGGAAAAACTTCACATTTATTCATTCCGATCGTGCGATTTGGTTTCTCAATGCTAATTGAACTTCTACTCTGTTTCTTCGCAGATGGCGAGAACACGCGCTTCTTCATCCGCTGATCAGTAGCCCGAGCCCCCAGCGGTAGCATCTATGAGGGGCGGAGGGCGAGGCCGAGGCCAAGGCCGTGCTAGGGGCCGAGGCAGGGGCAGAGCTCAGCCTAGAGCAGCAACACCATTGGCGGAGCCTCAGGTTGAGTTTGACGAGGAGGTTCCAGCCCAGACTGTTCCAGCAGGACCAGCTCAGGTCCCGGAGGGGTTCATTGCTACCCCAGTACTCCAGGATGCTCTGGTCCGTCTAGTGGGCCTTATGGAGAGTGTCACTCGGGCAGGCTTACTTCCTGTAGCACCAGCTGTCTCTCAGGCTGGGGATTAGCACAGACTCCCACTACCCGCACTCCGGAGCAGATGGCTCCCCAGTTTCAGACTCCAGCAGCTCATCCAGTTGGAGCAGTTCAGCCAGGGGTGGTGGCTCAAACCGGTGAGGGAGCAGCTATGTCTTCTGATGCTTTGTGGAGGTTGGATAGGTTCACCAAGCTGTTCACTACTTCTTTTGGTGGTGCATCTTCTGCGGATCCCCAGTATTATTTGGACAACTGTCATGAGGTTCTTCGGAACATGGGGATAGTGGAGCCCAATGGGGTCGACTTTGCTACTTTTCGACTGTCTGGATCCGCCAAGACTTGGTGGAGAGATTATTATTTGGCTAGACCAGCTGGGTCACCGGCTTTGACTTGGGATCAGTTTTCTCAGCTATTTCTGGAGAAGTTCCTTCCTATCACTCAGAGGGAGAACTATCGGAGGCAGTTTGAGCGTCTCCAGCAGGGTTCTATGACTGTCACTCAGTACGAGACCAGATTTATTGACTTGGCCCGTCATGCTCTTCTTATACTTCCCACTGAGATAGAGAGGGTGAGGAGTTTCATTGAGGGACTTGTTCAGCCTATTCGATTGCATATGGCTAAGGAGACGGAGAGCGAGATTTCTTTTCAGGATGCGACCAATGTGGCCAAGAGAGTGGAGATGGTTTTATCACAGGGGAGTGGTCAGGGGTCTGACAAGAGGCCTCGTCATTCGTGCAGGTTCAGTGGTGCCTCATCTGGAGGCAGAGATTCTTTTGGTAAGGGTCATCCTTCCAGGACATTTCATTCAGCACTACAGGCTTCTCACGGTGCTCCAGGTGGTCGTGGTTCTCATACGCAGTATTATGATCAATAGTCCTACAGTGCACCACCAGCTCCTATCACTGCACCGCCGCTCCAGAGTTTTCAGAGTGGTCATTCAGGCCGTCAGAGTCAGCAGTCTCAGCAGCCGAGGGCTTGTTATACTTGTGGCGATGCGAGGCATATTGCTAGGTTTTGCCCTCGAGCACCGAGTAGCTCTCAGCAGCAGGGTTCCCGTGCCATGGTTCAGGCACTGAGTGTTCCACCGCCCGCTCAGCCAGCTAGAGGGGGAGGTGAGGTGCTAGAGGTGGAGATAGCGGTATTAGAGGTAGAGTTCAGGCAGCTAGAGGTGGAGGCCAGCCAACAGGAGGCCGTCCCAGAGATGTAGTTCAGAGTGGTGGGGCCCAACCCCGATGTTATGCTCTTCCAGCCAGGCCTGAGGCTGAGGCCTCCGATGCAGTTATCACAGGTACTGTTCTGGTTTGTAGTAGAGATGCTTCAGTTCTATTTGATACAGGATCTACATACTCCTATGTGTCATCTTATTTTGCACCGTATCTGGTCATGCCTAGTGATTCCTTGAGTGCTCCTGTATATGTGGGTGATTCTATTGTGGTAGATCGTGTCCATCGTTTATGTATAGTTGTGATTGGGGGTCTTGAGACTCGTGTAGATTTGTTACTTTTGGATATGGTTGATTTTGATGTCATATTGGGGATGGACTAGTTATCACCTTACCACGCTATCTTGGACTGTCATGCCAAGACTGTGACCTTAGCCTTGCCGGGGTTGCCTCATTTAGAGTGGAGAGGGACTCCTGGTCATTCTACCCGTAGGGTTATCTTATATATGAAGGCTCAGCGTATGGTTGATAAGGGATGTTTGGCCTATTTGGCGTATGTTCGTGATTCTAGTGCTGAGGTTCCTTCTATGGATTCTGTGCCTGTTGTTCGTGAGTTTCCTGAGGTATTTCCTTCAGACCTGCCGGGCATGCCACCCGACAGGGATATTGACTTCTGCATTGATTTGGCTCCAGGAACTCAGCCCATTTCTATTCCGCCATATCGTATGGCCCCGCCTGAGTTGAAAGAATTGAAGGAGCAGTTGCAAGACTTGCTTGATAAGGGCTTTATTAGGCCTAGTGTCTCGCAGGGTCTTTATGACACAATCAATAATTCGCTTCATTTTCAATTAGGCCTTGCTCTAGCTTCTTTAGGGGTTATTACTTCTTTGGTAGCTCAACACATGTACTCTTTACCTGCTTATGCATTCATAGCACAAGACTTTACTACTCAAGCTGCATTATATACCCACCACCAATATATCGCAGGATTCATCATGACAGGAGCTTTTGCTCATGGTGCTATATTTTTCATTAGAGATTACAATCCAGAGCAAAATGAAGATATTGTATTGGCAAGAATGTTTTTGGGGTGCACTGGTGTTGTTTGTTAAGAAGAAGGACAGATCGATGAGGATGTGTATATATTACCGACAATTGAACAAGGTCACAAACAAGAATAAGTACCCATTACCGAGGATTGATGATTTGTTTGACCAGCTTCAGGGTGCCCAAGTGTTTTCTAAGATCGACTTGAGATCTGGCTACCATCAGTTGAGGATTAGGGCATCCGATGTCCCTAAGACAGCTTTCCGACTCGGTACGGGCATCATGAGTTCTTGGTGATATCATTCGGATTGACAAATGCCCCAGCAACTTTCATGGATTTGATGAACCGAGTGTTCAGGCCTTATTTGGATTCCTTCGTGATTGTCTTCATTGACGATATTTTGATCTATTCCCGCAGCCGGGAGGAGCACGAGCAACATCTTTGAGTCATTCTTCAGACTCTGAGGGATAGTCAGTTGTATGCAAAGTTCTCGAAAGTGTGAGTTCTGGTTAAGTTCAGTTGTATTCTTGGGTCACGTTGTATCAGCGGAGGGTATTTAGGTGGATCCAAAGAAGATAGAGGCAGTCAAGAACTGGCCTCGACCCACATCAGCTATAGAGATCCGGAGTTTCTTGGGTTTGGCGGGCTATTAGTGTCGGTTTGTGGAGGGGTTTTCATCTATTGCAGCCCCGATGACCAGGCTGACCCAGAAGGGTGCCCAGTTCAGGGGGTCGGACGAGTGTGAGGCAAGCTTTCAGAAGCTCAAGACGGCCTTGACTACGGCGCCTGTGTTGGTTTTGCCCACAAGTTCAGGTCCATATACAGTTTATTGTGACGCATCTCGTATTGGACTTGGTGCGATGTTGATGAAGGATGGCAAGGTCATTGCTTATGCTTCGCCGCAGTTGAAGATTCATGAGAAGAACTACCCAGTCCATGATTTGGAGTTAGCAGCCATTGTTCACGCGTTGAAGATTTGGAGGCACTATCTGTACGGCGTGTCATGTGAGGTGTTCACGGATCACAAGAGTTTGCAATACTTGTTCAAGCAGAAGGAGCTAAATTTGAGGCAAAGAATGTGGCTGGAGCTATTGAAAGACTATGATATCACCATCTTATACCATCTGGGGAAGGCCAATGTAGTGGCCGATGCTTTGAGTAGGAAGTCAGCCAGTCTTGTGTATATTCCGGTCGGTGAGAGACCGCTTGCTTTAGATGTTTAGGCTTTGGCCAATCAGTTCGTGAGGTTGGATGTCTCTGAGCCCAGCCGTGTGTTAGCTTGCACAGTCGCTCGTTCTTCATTATTGGAGCGTATTCGAGATCGACAGTATGATGATTCCCATTTGTGTGTCCTAAAGGACACGGTGCAGCACGGTGGTGCCAAGCAGGTCACAGTTGGGGATGGTGGAGTTTTGTGGATGCAGGGTCGTATTTGAGTGCCTAATGTAGATGGACTTCGAGAGTAGATTCTAGAGAAGCCCCATAGTTCCCGGTACTCTATTCATCCGTGCGCCGCTAAGATGTATCAGGATTTGCGGCAACATTATTGGTGGAGAAGGATGAAGAAGGATATTGTTGCGTATGTGGCTCGGTGTTTGAATTGTCAGCAGGTAAAGTACGAGCATCAGAGACCTGGTGGTTTATTCTAGAAGATTGAGATTCCTGAGTGGAAGTGGGAGCGTATCACTATGGACTTTGTTGTTGGGCTCCCACGGACTCAGAGGAAGTTTGACACAGTATGGGTTATTGTTGATAGGCTGACCAACTCAGCGCATTTCATTCCTGTGGCAGTTTCTTATTCTTCTAAAAGGTTAGCTGAGATCTATATCCGGGAGATTGTTCGTCTTCATGGTGTGCCCGTGTCTATCATTTCCGACCGAGGTATGCAGTTTACCTCACATGTCTGGAGGGCAGTTCAGCATGAGTTGGGCACACGGGTTGAGTTGAGCACATCATTTCATCCTCAGATGGACGGGCAGTCCGAGCGTACTATTCAGATTTTGGAGGATATGCTCCGAGCTTGTGTTATTGACTTAGGAGGCTCGTGGGATCAGTTTTTACCTTTAGCGGAGTTTGCCTACAATAACAGTTACCAGTCGAGCATTCAGATGGCTCCCTTTGAGGCTTTATATGGTAGGCAATGTCGGTCGCCGGTTGGTTGGTTTGAGCCGGGAGTGGCTCGGTTGTTGGGTACAGATCTAGTACAGGATGCCTTGGACAAGGTCAGGGTTATTCAGGATAGGCTTCATACAGCTCAGTCCAGGCAAAAGAGTTATGCCGACCATAAGGTTCGTGATGTGGCATTCATGGTCGGCAAGCGGGTATTCCTTCGGGTGTCGCCTATGAAGGGCGTGATGAGATTTGGGAAGAGGGGCAAGCTTAGCCCTAGATTCATTGTCCCGTTTGAGATTCTTGATCGAGTGGGAGAAGTGGCTTACAGACTTGCGTTGCCGCCGAATTTATCAGCTGTGTGATAACTAGGGATTTTGACACATTTTATACTCCTTCTTGCTTATGCTTTGATTAGAAATTCATACAAAATAGTCCCAAACGGCTCACAAGTTGTGCTTGATTGCAGGTTTTATCATCAAAGTATCGATATGTCAAAGATCAGCTCAAAATGAGTGAAACTTGCACAAGTGCCAAAGACAAGACAAGCTCAAGCAAAACAGGCCCAGTGCGGCCGCACACCACTTTGTGCGGTCCGCACTAAGAGATTCAGAGAGGCTAACTTCCAGGCTAAGTGGTAGTGCGGCCGCACAAGGTTTTGTGCGATCCGCACTGAAGGCAATGCGGCCACAGTCAATTTAGTGCGGTCCGCAGAGCCAAGAATCAGAGAAGTTGCAATTTGGAGTTTCAAACCAAGGCGGTCCGCAGTCCATTTTATGCGGACCACACTAGAAGCCTCCGCGCCCGCAGTCCATTCTCTACGGTCCGCGATGCCAAGATTCAGAGAGCTGTTTTTCAAGGCCAAAGCCCCAGTGCAGACCGCGGTCCATTTTGTGCGGTTCGCACTAACCCCGCAGGGGCATTTTTGTTCAGATTTTTTAGCTTAGTATAAATAGCTTCGTTTTCCATTTTTAGGATATGAGATATTGTAATTAAGCAGCTGCACTCATGGGTTCGACTTTGTAAGCCATTTTGGGCAATTTTAGCTACTTTTAATCATTGAATCTTTGTATTTAACTTCGTGATTAATGAATATGAGTTTATCTTCATCTATTTCTTGCTTTTCTTCTTTGAATATGAGTAGCTAGACCCATAAGCTAGGGTTGTGGCTCAATCCTAGTGTGGGTAATTGATGGGTCTTGTATTTTAGGGCTAATTTGACTATGGGTATTTGTTATTTGGGCCAATTTCATGGTTAATTTTTGAATTAGTGTTTGCAAACACTAGTTTGTGTTGAGTTGACTTGAGCTCTTCTTGAGAAAGAGAGTCTAAGTCTCCGAAATTGGTCCAACAATGAATTGGGGCGTACTTAAGAGATTGATAGCCCCATTTAAAAGGTTAAACCTCGAAAGAGTAATACCCGAATTGAACCCTAGTTGCTTGTGCAAATTTGCATACCCAATTGGCCTTAAGAAAGCCAATTCGGGCAAAATCACTCGAACCACCGAGAGGTGTAGAGTGGGTCAAGTCGTGCAACGGTTATAACATACTCCCCAAACGTGTCAAGCGTGCCTTAGATTCAAGTACCCGCCAATTGACCACCTAGGCGTTAGTCACTACCCTAGTACCTTTTAAACCTATTTGAACAACTCGTAGCATTATAACTCTTAGCATAATTTAGTTGCAATTACCATTTGTAGATTGATAATAGTAGAAGTAAACAAAAACCCCAAAAATGAATAAAAGTGTAATTTGGAACACATACGCAAATCTACACTGGATAGATACTCGATTCCAAATTCTAGCTCTATGTGGATTCGATCCCTACCTAAATCGGGTAAAAGCTGCTCCGACCCTCTCTCGCTACTTAAATAGTAGTGCGGAGTAGGCCGCGATCACTTTTTGGCGCTGTTGCCGGGGAGCTAACGGTTTTGGCTATCTATTTAGTTAGATTTGTGTTTTGTTCTTCTTTCCTTCTTGTTACTAATTTGTGTGTGTCAATACTTCAGGTACCAAAATGGCTTTAAATGCTAATGACCCTCTTGGAAATGTGAATGCGGGGGAAGGGGTAGATGACGTTGGAGAAGAAGAGGTGCCTATTGTACCTCAAGGACAACGTAGAGGCCGCCAGGCCAATGCAAATGACAATATTCCAGACCCTCCTCCGCCACCTCCAAGAGTGGCTCCCACAGTTCTTCCCAACCAAGGCTATGCGAGTGCTATTGTTCCACCCCGGATTCGGGCGGGTAATTTTCAAATAACCAACGTGATGCTGACATTATTGGAGCAGCATGGGTATTTCACAGGTGCTCCCACTCAGAATGCGTACAAACATCTCAAGGGGTTCGTGGATACCTGTTGGGGGAGCAAGCAAACCAGTGTGTCCGAGGATGCACTTCCATTGAGGCTTTTCCCTTTCTCACTTAGGGGGAAAGCATTGGACTGGCTTGAGCGACTTCTTAATCATTCCATCACAACTTGGGATGAGTTGGCGGATAAGTTCATTGCCAAATTCTTCTCACCGGGACACATGGCAGCACTAAGGGATGAGATCTTAGCCTTCAAGCAGGAGCCTACTGAACCATTGCACGAGATTTGGGAACGATACAGAACTATGGTGAAAGAATGCCCCAACAATGATATGACAGAGGCGATGATACAACAAACCTTCTATCGAGGCATCAATACAACAAATCAATGCATAGTTAACCAATTGGCTAGGGGTAATTTCATGAAGCTGCCTTATGATGAAGCTTGTGAGATTCTTGATGAAATGGCTGACACATCCTCCGCTTGGCAAAGTAGAGCTAATGTTCCTCAGGGTGACCCCACCGGTTACTCATTTGCACAAAGAACTACATGACCATGGACAGGCTATAGCAGAACTTACAACAACAATGAACCAATTAGCAAAGGCACAGTTGCAACAAGTTCAAAATCATCGCCAAGTGAATACTATGGAGGGTGTTAACATGCTAGTGAACCAAAGAAGGCGAAGAGGTCAACAAAACCAAGGGAATTCGGATCAATTTGACAATGATGGTAATGGATTTCAAGATGATGGCTATGAGGAGCAAAATGAGGAGGTGCAATATGTAAATAATTACCGAGGCCAAAGAGGAAATTCTTCCAACCAACAACAACAATGGCGATCCCAGGGAAATTGGGGTAACCAACAACAAGGCAACAATAATTGGAACAATCAACATCAAGGGAACAACAATTGGGAATATCAAAATAACAACCGAAACAATCAAGGAAACTGGGGCAACAACAACAATTGGGGTGGAAATAACAACAACCAAGGCGGGTGGAACAATAACCAAGGAAATCAAGGGCAAGGCTTTCAAAGGCCCCCAATGTACCAACAACCGAGCAATCCACCACCTTTTCCTTCCCAGGGTCATAGTTCATCCAACAATGAAATGGGTAGAATTGAAATGATGTTCGAACAAATGATGAAAAAGAATGCGGATTTTGATGCGCAATTGGCTTCTCACAATACCTCAATTAGGAATTTGGAGGTGCAACTAGGTCAAATCTCTCAGTCCTTAAACACATACCCTAAGGGTGCTCTACCAAGTGATAAGGTAGTGAACCCAAAGGGCGGGAACAATCATGTTATGGCTGTGACCACTAGGAGTGGACGAGGCGGTGATGTGAATGCCTCCAAACAAAAACAAGTTTTGGGTGATGAAGTTGAGTTGCTAGAAGATGAAGTTCCTTTGGTGGATGAGAATGTGGTTGATGAAAGTGTGAATGGAGAAGTGAGGATCAATATTCAAGATGTCGAGGTGGAAACACAAAGTGACGTGAACCCGTCTAGGGAACACGTAATTGACATGCCAGAGCCGGTTGTGCCAAAGCCAAGGGTCCCTTGCCTAGGCCACCTCCCCCTTATCCTCAGAGGCTAGCTAAGCAAAAAAATGAGAATCAATTCAAAAAGTTCATTGACATGATGAAGAGCTTATCCATTAATGTCCCTTTGGTAGAGGCTTTAGAGCAGATGCCTGGATATGCGAAATTCATGAAAGATTTTGTGACAAAGAAAAGATCCATGGACTGTGAAACTATCAAGATGACCCACCAAGTTAGTGCTATAGTACATTTAATGGCTCCGAAATTAGAGGATCCCTGTGCTTTCACTATCCCCTTCACTATAGGGAGTGCAGACTTTGCTAAAGCTTTATGTGATCTTGGGGCAAGCATCAACTTAATGCCCTACTCAGGTTTCAAGACTTTGGGTATTGGGCCACCGAGGCCAACTTCCATGCGATTGCAAATGGCAGACCGATCTATGAAGCGACCATTGGGTATTGTTGATGATGTGCTCGTCCGGGTGGAAAAATTTATCTTGCCAGCTGATTTTGTGATCTTGGATTGTGAGGTAGATTATGAGGTCCCGATCATATTAGGGAGACCTTTCCTTGCTACGGGGAAGGCTCTAGTGGATGTGGAAGCAGGGGAACTCACTTTCAGAGTGGGTGATGAAAATGTCGTTTTTCATGTGTGCAAGTCAATGAAGCAGCCCAATTGTACCGAAGTGTGCTCATTTGTGGATCTAGTCACGCCTGTGATAATTGATGATACTAGTGCAATGATCAATGTTGAGGACCCTTTGGAGGCCGTATTGTTGAATCTTGATGTCAATGATGATGAGGGCCGAGTGGAGTGCGTGAATGCTTTACATGGTATGGGCTCTTATTTTTATGAGCCTAGGAAACTATCTTTGGATCTTGAAAATAGAAAGACCCCTCCAACAAAGCCTTCAATTGAGGAACCCCCGGTGTTGGAGTTGAAGCCATTACCTCCACACCTCAGGCATGAATTCTTAGGCTCTAATTCAACTTTACCAGTTATTCTTTCCTCTTGTCTTACTAACATGCAGGTAGATGCCACATTGGTCCATACGACACCTTTGCTTTCTCTCGGATGCCCTTTGGGTTATGCAATGCACCGGCAACATTCCAACGGTGTATAATGGCCATTTTCACCGATATGGTGGAAGATATTTTGGAGGTGTTCATGGAAGACTTTAGTGTTGTGGGTGATTCATTCAATTAGTGTTTGAACAATTTGGATAGAGTGTTGGCCCGGTGTGAAGACACTAATCTTGTGCTAAATTGGGAAAAATGCCATTTCATGGTTGAAGAGGGCATAGTTTTGGGTCATAAAATTTCAAAGAATGGTATTGAGGTTGACAAGGCAAAAATTGAGGTGATTTCAAGACTTCCTCCCCCCACTTCTGTCAAGGGGGTTAGAAGTTTTCTTGCGCATGCGGGGTTCTACCGGCGATTTATCAAGGACTTTTCGAAGGTAGTGAATCCTCTATGCAAGTTTCTAGAAAAGGACACAAAGTTTGTGTTTGATGAGAGATGTATGCAAGCCTTTCGGCCATATCTTATGGGGGCCAAAGTCATAGTGCACACCGACCATGCCGCCCTTAGGTATTTGATAACCAAGAAAGATTCCAAGGCAAGGTTGATGCGATGGGTATTACTTCTTCAAGAGTTTGATTTGGAAATAGTGGACAGGAAAGGTAGTGAAAACCAAGTTGCGGATCATTTGTCCCGCTTGGAGGAGGAAGGAAGGCCGTGTGATGGCTTGGAGATCAATGATACATTCCCCGATGAGCAGCTAATTTCTGTGTCAATGTGTGATATGCCATGGTTTGCGGATATTGTTAATATCATTGTGAAGGGCATCATCCCGTGTGAGCTCTCTTCTAACCAAAGGAAGAAGCTCAAACGGGATAGTCTGGACTTCTATTGGGATGAGCCATACTTGTTCAAGATTTGCACGGATGGTGTGATTCGAAGGTGTGTCCCGGAGGGAGAGCAAGTGAGTATTTTGGAGGCTTGTCATTCCTCCCCCTATGGTGGCCATCATGGAGGGGCGAGGACAACTTGAAAAGTTCTGAGTTGTGGTTTTTATTGGCCAACCTTGTTCAAAGATGCAAGTGATCTAGTAAAAAGGTGTGATTAATGTCAACGAGCAGGCGGGATTTCCAAGAAAGATGAGATGCCTCTAAACACAATTCTTGAAGTTGATATCTTTGATGTATGGGGTATCGATTTTATGGGCCCTTTTGTAAGCTCGTGCGGAAACACTTACATTCTTGTAGCGGTTGATTATGTCTCAAAATGCGTTGAGGTCGTGTCCTTGCCCAACAATGAAGCTAGGAGTGGTGTGGCATTTCTGAAGAAGAGCATTTTCACAAGGTTTGGTACGCCTCGGGCAATTATTAGCGATGAAGGATCGCATTTTTGTAATAGAGCTTTTGATGCCTTGCTTTCCAAGTATGGTGTCAACCACAAAGTGTCTACGCCTTATCATCCTCAAGCAAGTGGCCAGGTTGAAGTGTCCAATAGGGAGATCAAGAGCATTTTGTCCAAAACCGTCAATGCCAATAGGACCGATTGGTCTAAAAAGTTAGATGATGCTCTATGGGCTTACCGGACCGCTTATAAGACACCTTGATTGGGATATAGCTGCTAATCTTCGGGTGGAGCAACTCAATAAGCTTGATGAATTTAAATTCCATGCCTACTCTAGTTCGTCCCTGTATAAAATGAAATACCTTCATGACAAATATACTCGGGGCAAGGAGTTCAAGGTGGGAGATTTGGTGCTCTTCGACTAAGGTTGTTCCCGGGAAAGCTAAAGTCAAAGTGGAGCGGACCGTTTGAAGTAGTGTGTGTGACCCCGTTTGGCGCTCTTGATTTAAAGAACAAAAGTGGGGAAGTTTTTAGAGTGAATGGGCATAGGGTCAAGCACTATTTGGGGAAGTTTGATGATAGCCATGTGGTGGCTCCTGTGCATTTCAAATGATTGGATGGTAACATGCGTCGTGCCGTAACGTTAAATCAGGAGCTTCTTGGGAGGCAACCCATGTGTTTTTATTCTTGTTTTTCTTTGATTTTCATTGTAGTGTAGGATTGATTTTTGAGCTAACTGGTTGTGAGATGTTACAAGATTTAGTTGATGCAGTGCAGGACATAGTGGACAAAAAGGATCAGGTCTCTGAAGTTGTCAGTGCGGCCGCAGTCCATTCTGTGCGGACCGCACTAAAGAAAATGTGAAAATGTAACTCTCTGAAGTTTGCCACTGCGGCCGCACAACATTTTGAGCGGTCCGCGGTGGACCTCTGCGGCCGCAGTCCATTTTGTGCGGACCGCAGAGCATTGCCTTCTCAAGCTTGAACAAAACAGTGCAGTGCGGACCGCGGTCCATTTTGTGCGGTCCGCTTGGTGAGACTGGGCTCAGGTCCTTTTCTATAAATAGGTCCTGAGGCCCTCCTTTTACCCTTTTCGCACCTTGAACTCTCAGAACCCTAAAAATCACTGTTCATCATCTATTTTGTTTGCAATCAACTGCTTGGACTTGTTATTCTTCATTAACTCTCACATCTGGTACCATTACTTGCTTTTTAATTGATCAATTTTGTTAATTTTCTCTTAATTTTCTTTTTTTTTTCTTGCCTCTCATTCTTTTCTTCCCTTATTTGCTTCAATTAATTAGGTTAGGATTGTTAATTTTTAGGTTAAAATAGACATAGATAGTTAAAATCAATGGGTAATCATGTAGGGACACTACTTAGGTGGAAACTTGGACCCAAAATCAAGATATGAGAAACCCTAAGTTAGTGCCACAGTAGGGCACCCTGTGCGGACCGCGGTCGTTTTTGTGCGGTCCGCGGTGCCCTTGTGCGGTCTGCAATTTTTTTTTGTGCGGACCGCACTGATGAACTAGGATTGCCGAACCTCAGGCAGTGCGGCCGCACTACATTTTGTGCGGACCACACTAGCCCAGTGCGGCCGCGGTTGATTATGTGTGGTCCGCACTGCCTAGATACAGAGAGTGGGTAGTCTGAACCCCACCTCTGTGCGGACCGCTATTGATTTTTTGCGGTCCGCGGTGACCTCAGTGCGGCCGCAGTTGATTTTGTGCGGTCCGCACAGGTGCTTTCTGCAACATTTCTGCAACTTCTCTCTTCTGCAATTTTGTTCTGCAATTGTGCTTCTTAACTGATTACACTGAGACTAACAAGCTGATTGAATTATGATTGCAGACAATGGTGAAACAAAGAGGTAAACAACCGGGCAGAGGAGAATCCTCCCGGGGAGGGAAATAGAAAATGATAAAATTGACTCCCAAAGCTCGGGAGGCAATAATAGCAACCAGAAAGGCAATAAAGGCTACGGATAGAGTTGCTTCTCACTCATCGGGGAGTGAGTACGAACCTTCCCGGGAGATTTCCTCCGACTCAGTCCCAACACACATCCCTGACTGGCCGGATAGGTTCAAGCTAAGAGACACACCTCCAGCATCCCCCACTGCCCAAGCTTCAGTGAACATTTCATCTGGGTCGTCTGATGGCTCAGGTGAATGTAGTGGGGAATACTCCACCTCTCCCACAACTTCATTATCTGGAGAGGGTACAGTAGGTGCTGAGGAGGAAGCAGGGGGAGAACAAGAAGTAGGAGAAGGAGGTGAGCCTCAGGTGGGGGCATTGCTAGAACTAGAAAGCCGGAGGTTTGGCAAGATAGATTTGTTAGTGAAGTGGCGTACCATAAATTCGGGGAATGGTGGCCGGTGAGGAAGTTGATCCCGGAGAGGAGCTTCATAGATAGAGACTTATTAAAAACTCACAACCCCAATGTGAGGAGGCAGTTTCGGGAGAGAGTTGGCTGGGCGCACTTTTTGTCTGACTGTGTAGATGCCAACGAGCACTTGGTCAAGGAATTCTATGCCAATGTGGCCCACATCAAAAAGGGTACAAAAGTGACCAAGGTGCGAAACTTGAAGGTATTATTTGACGGGAAGACAATCAACGATTACCTTGGCTTTGATGAGGAGGATGAGTCCCTATACATGGCAAAGATGGAAATGGGTGAGGAGGTTCGTCCTTGGCTAGCACAGTACCTGGCAATCCCAGGTACCACCCTGACTGGTTGACTGCTGGAGTCAAGATTCTGAGGCGTAGTTTGAACTTCGAGGCAAAAGGGTGGGAAATATTTGTGTGCAGCAGACTAGACCCGACTACTCATGACAACACCCTCCCTCTTCAGCGGGCTATTTTGGTGGCTTCGATCATGGCGGGGTACCCAATCAATGTGGGGAATGTGATGTCAAGAATAATTTCAATTGTGGGTGCTGAGCATGACAGAAACTACCCGTTCCCCAGTTTTCTCACCATGTACTTTCGGGATTTGAAGGTGGAAAAAAGGCCCTTCGACATCAAAGTCAAAGCGAAGGCCCATTTCTCTTGGTACAGCATGCAGGGGGATGATAACCCCAGGAGCAAGAACTTCAAGAGTACGGTTACTGCTCCAACTGGCCAGTCTGAAAAGCCAGTTGTAGTAGTGACTCCTGCTGAGCCTGCCTCTACTTCCACTGCTATGCCTCCTGGTCCATCCACCTCAGCTGCACCAGAGATCCCATCTTCACGGGCCCATCCTGTAACTACCCACCGGCTGAGCCAGGCACTTCTCAGTATCAACAACTGGATGCAGACTGCGTCATCCAAGTTGTCCATTATGACTACTACGGTAGAGGCTCAGTCCGCACCTCCACCCCCACAGGTTCCCCAGTCCATAAAGGATGCTCTTAAGGAGATGTTAGACAACTAGAAGAAAAATCCTCGACAATCAGAAGAAGCTTGCTGAGGCAGTTGATTCACACAGCAAAGCTCTCAAGGAGCTTGCTAGGGAACACAAGAAGTTGAGGAAGACACGGGCCTCCAAGGAGTCCGTGAAGGAGCTGAGAGCAGATGTTGACAGACTGAAGGCAGATCAGTTGCCTTTAGATTTACTACTCCAGGACCCAGTACCAGCAGAGCATCCCCAGCCGGAGCAGTCACACAGGCCTCCCAAGAGGAGGAGGATGATCCCTAGAGCTGATGATGCAGTCATCCAGCTGGCAGACCCACAGGAGACATCCTCTAGTCAGCCACAGGGTGCACTACCTCAGGAGCCTGTCCAGGTCCAAGCCCAGGTTCCAGCAGCAGAGCAACAGGACACAGGGAACCAGTCTGAGGTTCCCGAGCATAGAGAGGACCCAGGGACCACTCAGGAGCCTATGCAGACAGACAGGCCATAGAGAGTCTCTATATCCTTCTTTATCATCTTTTTGGTGCTTTATTTTGGTTAGTTGGCATTGGGGACAATGCCAGCTTTCATTTGAGGGGGTAGGCCCTACTTTTTGCTTCATGGATTCATTCGGATGACTGTATATATTTTTGATACTTTTTATGCTTTCTTTATTTTTCATCTTTGGTTTGTATATATTTTTATCATTTCTCGCACTTTTATTTTACTTTGGGTCTGTATATAAAGTTATGTTACATTGTAGATATTCATCCCATCAATTGTATATTCAAATCCCCTCTTGTATATATTCTTTCTACTTTCCGCAAACTTTTCGTTCTTAGCTTCTTATTTGTGATTCGTAGCTTCTTGTTTTCAATGTTTGCAATAAGCCTTTGGTTTTCTTAATGCCACGGTTCTTTCCAAAGGTGGAGTATTGTGTGAACCGGGTGGCTCTTCCCAATGATGGATGGCGTGACAACCTTCTTAAGGGCTTGAGTCCATTTTTCTTTTTGTTTTTAGTAGTTAGTAGTTAACGGTGCCTCAAGAAAAGCTTCACTTGGGCCTAGCACATTTGCCTTTGATCTTATGGTCAAAAACAAGTTGTTGTGTTTAGGATGGTGAAAGTCGTGACCTTGAGACTCTTGTGTTGGCCTATAATCATCAAGTGGTTTTTCAGGACCGTTGTGTGCTCAAATCTTATCTAAGGTCGTTGTGGGCCCCCGACTCTGTGTCTTTAGAAATCCCATAGCTTGTGTGGAGAGTAATCGTATTGCAAGTCCATGTCCCGAGCCATTGGTCTAGAACTTGCCCTGAATGTTTGTTGAGGCGAAATCCTAAGTGAATTTTGACTTGAGACATGATTATAGGCTCTACTTGGTCCAAATGATAGCTTGAACACTTCTATAACCTACCAATGATAAGATCCCTAGTCAACCCTTTTGAGCCTCAGACCTTTTTCCTTCAATAACCATGATACAAGCCTATACCCGTTTTAAAAAGATACCCTCTCTTGGCACCCGATCTTTCCTTTAGCACATGGCAAAAGTATAAGTTTGGGGGGAGAGACGAGGATTGCAACAAAGTGGTAAAAAGGCACAAAAATGAAGAAAAGGAAAGGCAATGAAAAAGAAAGAAAAGCAAAAAAAAAAGACAAAAAGAAAGTTCAATGTGAAAAAGAATAAAAAGGGATTCAAAGAAAAGCAAAGAAAAGAATGAAAGGTGTGGAAAGTTGAAAAAGGAGAAAAGGATTGAAATTCATAAGAAAGAGTGATAGTGTGTCTCTCTAACCCCTTAGAAAGAAGTGAAACGACTCAAAAAGTCAAGTGAATAGATGCCAAATGAATCAAAAGAAGTGCTTAAGGGAAGATGGAACCTACTTAGACCAAAAAATTTCCTACCCTGAACCAAAAGCCTTCGCAATGTCTCCACAAAAACCCTATATGATCTTGAGTTAAATGAAGCTTACATTAGTGGATACTTATATAAGGGGCAAGCATATGGTACCTAAAGCCGGACTTGTGACTCTTTTTCTTGAGAGAGATGAGTGAATTTCCATTATCCTCGTTCTGAGTGCCATTATCTTAAAGGTGAGGATTGCTTAGGGAGAGTTGAGGATGTGTGAGTTTGGGTTCCACAATGACTAAAGTAATAGAAAGAGTCCTTTGATGTGTTGAGTCAACCCTTGATGCTCTTGTGTCACACTTGATCCATGGTGTTTTGAAAGAGTAAATATTGTTAATGATACATGTGTATTGAGGGCAATTGTTAGTCCCAATTGAGGCTAGTTGAGGTCACTTTAGGACAGTTGAAATTTTCTTGGATATTCTCTTAAGGGGTGGGTCTTATTCTGTTTGCTTGAGGACAAGCAAAAGCTTAAGTTTGGGGGAGTTGATAACTAGGGATTTTGACACATTATATACTCCTTCTTGCTTATGCTTTGATTAGAAATTCATACAAAATAGTCCCAAACGGCTCACAAGTTGTGCTTGATTGCAGGTTTGATCATCAAAGTGACGAGATGTCAAAGATCAACTCAAAAGGAGTGAAACTTGCACAAGTGCCAAAGACAAGACAAGCTCAAGCAAAACAGGCCCAGTGCGGCCGCACACCACTTTGTGCGGTCCGCACTAAGAGATTCAGAGAGGCTAACTTCCAGGCTAAGAGGCAGTGCGGCCACACCAGGTTTTGTGCGCTCCGCACTGAAGGCAATGCGGCCGCAGTCAATTTAGTGCGGTCCGCAGAGCCAAGAATCAGAGAAGTTGCAATTTGGAGTTTTCAAGCCAATGCGATCCGCAGTCCATTTTATGCAGACCGCACTAGAAGCCTCCGCGGCCGCAGTCCATTCTTTGCGGTCTGCGATGCCAAGGTTCATAGAGCTGTTTTTCAAGGCCAAAGCCCCAGTGCGGACCGCGGTCCATTTTGTGCGGTCCGCACTAATCCCGCAGGGGTATTTTTGTCCAGATTTTTCAACTTAGTATAAATAGCTTCTTTTTCCATTTTTAGGGTATCAGATATTGTAATTAAGCAGCTGCACTCGTGGGTTCGACTTTGTAAGCCATTTTGGGCAATTTTAGCTACTTTTAATCATTGAATCTTTGTATTTAACTTAGTGATTAATGAATATGAGTTTATCTTCATCTATTTCTTGTTTTACTTCTTTGAATATGAGTAGCTAGACCCATAAGCTAGGGTTGTGGCTCAACCCTAGTGTGGGTAATTGATGGGTCTTGTATTTTAGGGCTAATTTGACTATGGGTGTTTGTTATTTGGGCCAATTTCATGGTTAATTTTTGAATTAGTGGTTGCAAACACTAGTTTGTGTTGAGTTGACTTGAGATCTTCTTGAGAAAGAGAGCCTAAGTCTCCGAATGGTCTAACAATTAATTGGGTCGTACTCAAGAGATTGATAGCCCCAATTAAAGGGTTAAACCTCGAGAGAGTAATACCCGAATTGAACCCTAGTTGCTTGTGCAAATTTGCATACCCAATTGGTCTTGAGAAAGCCAATTTGGGCAAAATCACTCGAACCACCGAGAGGTGTAGAGTGGGTAAAGTCGTGCAACGGTTATAACATACTACCCAAACGTGTCAAGCGTGCCTTAGATTCAAGTACCCGCCAATTGACCACCTAGGCGATAGTCACTACCCTAGTGCCTTTTAAACCTATTTGAACAACTCGTAGCATTATAACTCTTAGCATAATTTAGTTGCAATTACCATTTGTAGATTGATAATAGTAGAAGTAAACAAAAATCCCAAAAATGAATAGAAGTGTAATTTGGAACACATACGCAAATCTACACTAGATAGATACTCGATTCCAAATTCTAGCTCTCTGTGGATTCGATCCCGACCCTAAATCGGGTAAAAGCTACTCCGACCCTCTCTCGCTACTTAAAATATTAGTGCGGAGTAGGCCGCGATCACTGTGCATCTAGTGTTTCATGTGTCCATGCTTCGGAAGTATCACGGCGATCCATCCCACATATTAGATTTCAGCACCATCCAGTTGGACAAGGACTTGTCCTATAAGGAGGAGCCGGTAGCTATTCTAGACCAGCAGGTTCGTAAGTTGAGATCGAAGAGATTCCCTTCTGTTCGTGTTCAGTGGAGAGGTCAGCCTGTTGAGGCATCGACCTAGAAGTCCGAGCCTGATATGCCGAGCCGTTATCCCCATCTTTTCTCCGATTCAAGTTCTTCCTTCTTATGTCCGTTGAGGACGAACGGTTGTTTTAGAGGTGGAGGATGTGATGACCCAAAATGTCATCACTCGTTTTGAAAGTAAATTCTCTGTTCCGATGCCTTAAAACCTCCTTTTTCTCTCACCTCGATTTGCGTGCGTAGTCCGGGCGTGTATCCGGAAATTCATTATGTGAAAATCTGTGAAAAAAATGATAAATTTTACTTCGGTCAACATTTTGGGTAAACTGACCCGGACCCGTGATGACGGTCCCGGAGGGTCCGTAGGAAAATATGGGACTTGGGCGTATGCCCGAAATTGAATTCCGAGGTCCCAAGCCCAAGAAATGAATTTTTAAAGAAAATTATTTTCTGAAAAATATAAAGGTTTTTAGAAGTGAATTGATGCATTTTCTTAATGGTATCGGGCCCGTATCTTGGTTCCGGAGCCCGGTACAAGTTTGAAATAATGATTAAGTTGAATCTGTAAAATTTGGTAAAGATCGGAATGGGTTTGGTATAAAGTGGACCTATAGTTGAGAAAATAGTAATCTTGATATTCTTGAGTGATTTCATGAATTTGAGGTTTAATTCATAGATGTTGATGTTATTTTGATGCTTTTGATCGCACGAGCAAGTCCGTATGATTTTTTTGGACTTGCGTGCATGATTGGTTCGGAGCCCCGAGGGCTCGGGTGAGTTTTGGATAGGCCACGGGGTGCATTTAAAGTTAGAAAATATCAGTTGCAGGTTCAGAGAAGTTGCAGGTCTCTGAACCAGGCTTCGCGGTCCGCTGTTGGGTTGTCGCGATCGTGGTGGGCTCTTCGCGATCGCGGTGGGATTGATGCGGTCCGCGGTGAGCAAGGCCAGGTCTTTGCGGCCGCGCTCTATATTTTGCGGTCCGCAGTGGAGCTCCGCGGTCTCGATCCTTTTTCTGCGGTCAGTGGTGAGGATCTGAGAAGGGTATATATAAACGAGTCTTTTCAACCATTTTCATTTTTCAAAAGACCTAAAACATAAGAGGCGATTCTTGAAACACTCTTTCTTCCCCAAAACACAAGTAAGTGATTTTAAACTCATTTCTTTCACTCCTTAACTTCTTTTTACAAGATTTCATCCTAGAATCTAGGATTTTCATGGTGGAATTGGAAATTTTGGGTAGAACTTAGGATTTTCAAATTTTGGGGATTTGGACCTCGATTTGAGGTCCGATTTCAAAACAAATTACATATTTGAGTTCGTGAGTGAATGGGTAATCGGGTTTTGGTTCGAACCTCGATTTTTGACCATGTGGGCCTGGGGTCGATTTTTGACTTTTTCAGAAAAACTTTAGAAAACCTATTTTCATGCATTAGAATTGATTCATTTAGCATTTATTGATATCGTTAAGTATATTGTAACTAGATTCAAGCGAATTGGAAGTGGAAGGAAGAGGTAAAGCGGTAGTTGAGGCTTGAATTGTGTTCGTGACATCGAGGTAAGTGTTTGGTCTAACCTTAGCTTGAGGGATTAGGAATTGTGTCTTATTTGCTATGTGTTAATTGTTGAGTACGACGTATAGGCATGGTGACGAGTATCTATACGTCGGTGTCAAGCATGCCCGTGAGTCTTATACTATGATAAATGTGACTCCGTTTCGTATTGTTCATGCTTTATATGATGACTTCTATTGTTGAACAAGGCTTGTGAAAGTATTATTGGTAATTGAACATTGTAGAGCGTTGGCTCAAGTTGTGAATTGAGTTGTGGAAGTATTATTGGTAATTGAGCGTTGTAGAGCGTTGGCTCAAGTGGTGAATTGAGTTTATTATTGGTAATTGAATATTGTAGAACGTTGGCTCAAGTTGTGAATTGAGTTGTAAAGTAATTGTGGAAAAGAGAAAAGGTTTATGAAATTATCTCCCTTCCTGGGATGTTATTGCTTTTGATATATCTCCCTTGCCGGGATGTTATTGCTTTTGATATTGTTTCCCTTGCCGGGATATTGTTGTTATGCTATTGTTCCCTTGCCGAGATTTCATTGTGAATTTTATTGATTCCCTTGCCCTTATTGCTTTGTGATTGTTGTTTGAGTAAGGAAGAGTGTAAAAGCACGAAGGGTGATGCCTTGCATGATATTTGTGAGAGAGTGTTAATGCACGAAGGGTGATGCCGTGCCGATATTGTGAGGTTAAAGCACGAACGGTGATGCCGTGCCGCACGATGTACAATGCCGTGCCATGATATGAGTGATAATGCACGAAGGATAATTCCGTGCCATGATTATGTGAGGTAAAAGCACGAAGGGTGATGCCGTGCCGATTATATTGATTCTTATGGTGAGGACGAGAGTAAAAGCACGAAGAGTGATGCCATGCACTTGTCTTTGATTTCCTGATTCTTGCTGATAATTGAGTTATGGTGTTCTTTACGGTTATTTATTGGTTTTTTGTTGCTACTTGATTTCCCCGCAGCATGTTTTCCCCCTCCTATCTTTACCCGTATATTTCTGCCTTTATTTTTCCGCTGTATATGATTTAACTGCACAGGTTTATTTGGTAGTCTTGTCCTAGCCTCGTCACTACTTCGCCGAGGTTAGGCTAGGCACTTACTAGAACATGGGGTCGGTTGTGTTGATACTACACTCTACACTGTGTGCAGATCCCGGTGCTGCAGCTTTTGGACCACAGTGAGGTTGCTGCTTCCAGACCGTCAGGCGACCCGAGGTAGTCCTGCAGGCATCCGCAGGCCTCGGCGTCTTCTTCTATCAGTTTCTTTCTGTTTTTACTTATGCCGAGACAGATTCCTGTAATTCTATTCAGAACTTATTTGTAGTATTTTTAGACAGTCTGTGAGATTGTGACACCAATTCTGGGTAGAGTTGTACTTAGACTTCCGCAGTTTGTATTAATCTAAATTATCAAATTTCGTCTTCCGCACTCTTCTTTTGTTATTATTATTTCCGCAGCTTTTATTATGTTGTTTTGGGATTGTTAAGAGATTTAGAATGAAAATAGTTAAATAACTGGAATAACTGGCTTGCCTAGCTTTCACTAGTAGGTGCCATCACAACTCCCGAGGGTGAAAAATCCTGATCGTGACATTATAATTCTATGCGATCTAGAGAGTTCACTTTTTATTTTTACATATGCTTTCTTTTTATCAGAATTCTTGTTTGCAAATGCATGTATAGTTTTGAAAAAAATAAGGCCATATATGTATTTTAATAGTTATACCGAATCAAGTTTAGGTGTTAATAGAACATACCTACATACACCTGGATTTGACTTCTTAATATATTGGACAATGAGAGAGACATTAACTAGAGGAAAAAAAAAAATAGACATAAATCTGACCAGGTTAATCTTTCAAAACATTTTTGAAATTATTAGTTGTACTTCCTATGCATCCTCATTTTATGTGGTACAAAGGTTATCATGTTTGAAAAACTGTTTAATTTTATTAACCTCATTTTGTTATTAATGATATAATTTGAAAGTTCATCTTTTTATGAGGGGCGAGAAATAAGAAAAGACATGCAAAACTCCTAGCAAGTTACCCCAAGTCTCAACTCATTTAATTGTTGGAACTTGGTATTATAATTTTGCTATTTTAGAATAACATATATATAATATAATATAATATAATATAATATAATATAATATAATATAATATAATATAATATAATATAATATAATATGTTTATATATTATTGATGTGTCAAAAATCTTCCTCTATTTTTAATTCCGTGTTCGATTATATATGACTACATAAAATGAGTAGGGAGGAAGTAAAAATAGTATAGTACTATTTTCTTGTATTTGTTTAGTCGTCTATAAAACAAAACCCCACCACGTTGGCTATCATCATGAATGTTTGTTGGACTTGGAGCAAGTATACTTATTATTGTGAAGTAGACAGAAGAGAGAAAAATCCCTCAATTTTCGCTGTTTTTGCAGGGAAAAAGTTGAGAAATTTTGAGCCCAAAGATATTTAGAATTTATAATCTTCCATATCAAATATACTACTACTATAAAATATAAATAGGCTCGAATATCTAAGCTGCCTCTTGTCCTTGCATATAAAGAGAGACGTTGATGAAATTAATATACTGTTTTAATGTCCCCTTCACACGTTGGGTCTTACTCAGACACTGTTCTGTTTCTGCATAACTAAAGAATCTTTATGGTGTTCATAGATTCTACTTTCACCAATTATTTTCTCTCTTTCTTGCTTTTTTATTTTATTTATAAATATATTTCTAAATGCAAAGGTATAGAACATTTAAGAGGGTTTCGTTCAGGTAGTTTATATCAATTGTTTATCAACTACATATTGCACATGAAATGCAAAAGTCTTTTCCTAAATAATAAATATAGACTTGTATTGACCTCTCTGATTGTTATTATTTTAAATTTATTTTAGTCATGAAAGTTCACTTGTTATTTGAAAGTTTACTTTGCAGATTTCGCATCTAGCACTAGATTGGACAATCACATTTATTCACTCACACACACACACAGTTTTTATTTAAATTTCATCGCAACCTTATGAAACTTCCAAAAGATACGTGTTATTTTTTCTTTTTCTTTTTGTTGCAGAATTCCATCAAACAGATAGTTTGCGAAAAAATAAAAAGAATTCCAAATTCAGTTTTTGCATAAGGTGAAACAATCGCCACCTTATTAATTGCTCTAACCAGAAATGGAAAACAAAAAATGGACAGAAACGAACAACAAAATCCAAGTAACCTTCATATTTATTCTATAAAAGGTATTGGAATCTAACATAAAAATAACATGAAATAGTGAAACCGAATATGATAGCATATCAATTGAACTTTCAACTTCTAATTACAAATTAAATCATAAAATTGCCATTTTCGTCCATAACCAAAATCTTATTTCACCTACCATTACACATATATATCAATCTAAGTCAAAGAAAAAGTCAGTTGACCGCGAATAAGTCAAGACATCCTCGTACTTGGCTAAAATTAGTTGCTTGAATAAAAGAAGTGACTATAATTTCTATTTTAATGTCAGGAATTCATCTAAACTGAAAAGGAAAATTCTTTCATTTTACAATTCAAATAATTTCTTTTTCAAATATTTCTGTTTTCCAAAACTTCCCAAGTATTCTGCCTATCATCAAATCAAAATCAGATTCACGTGTTCTGGTAACAATATTTTTAACAAAGAATTTAAAGGATTTTAAGAAATATTCACACAATCATATCTCTTATAAAATAATTAATTTATATGTCTCTGTAATACTAAATATTACTAATTCATAATCTAGTACAGTACTGGTAATTAATTTGTGATAACACAAGTCTAAAGGGGTTTTAATGAAGTTTGAGTTAAAAGATGAAAAATAAAGAGGGTTGCAGAAAAAAGTACAGTGAAGCAAACAACAGAAACCAACGGTAACATGAGGTGTCATAGGAAGTTCCTTCAGGGGCATTTCCGGAATACATGAAAAATTAACGGACACTCTCATTATCAAAGCCAAAAGAACACTAAATAAACCTTAATAAGCAAAGTAAAAATTCACTTTCAAAGAGTGGGTTGCAGGTGCTGCTAAATCTTCTTTCTCTATAGTCTATATATATATAAACCGATATACATCACATCACCTTGACTTCTCTCTTTCTCTCTTTTTCTTTCCCTCTCTCTCCAATCACTTTTTTTTTTTGCTTTTTTTCTTCACTAACTTTGGTTGTTTACAGCTTTTACTTTGTTATCTCATTGATTCACTAAAACCCCACTTGCATTGAACTAATATACATCTTTCTTGATTCATTTTGATACCCCATTTGAGTTTTGAGTGGAAAGAATTAAGAGTTTTTAAGGCAATGGCAGCTGCTCCTAAACCTGAAGAAATTAGTCATCCACCAATGGACCAGCTTCAGGGTTTGGAGTATTGTATTGACTCTAATCCTTCTTGGGGTATGATAAAGTTTGTATCTTTTTGAAATGAATGAGCTTGTTATTTGATTTCTTTGTGTTTTGCATGAGATGAATCTGTTTGAACTGAATTTGGATGTGTGAATGAAACAGGGGAAGCTATAGCTTTGGGCTTTCAGCATTATATATTGGCATTGGGGACTGCTGTTATGATTCCTTCATTTCTTGTTCCTTTGATGGGTGGAACTGATGTAAGCTACTTTTTCTGGAGTTTTCATGCTATTTTTTTTTCTTGCCAAAGTTCATGTATTTTCGTTGATTGTAAACTCAAAAATAATTTAATAACTCCTTCATGAAAAGAGAAGAGTCATTTTTACAAATCAAAAGAATGAACAGAACACTGTCTTGGACATTAAATTACTTTGAATGGTCTTTCACATTCTTATGCTTGATTTTGAACCGACTTGTAGAAAAAATTATCATGAATAAAAAAAATCCCATTTGCTTATGGCTTGGTTATTTATTTATTTATTTATTATTTTCTGCTGATTTTGGATGTTGTCATGTTTGGTGGCATTTTTTATTCTTAAATGGCAGGGTGACAAAGTGAGGGTGGTGCAGACCTTGCTTTTTGTGGAAGGAATCAATACACTCCTACAAACTTTATTTGGAACCCGTTTGCCTACTGTAATTGGAGGGTCATGGGCTTTTGTGGTACCCATAATTTCCATAATCCATGATTCGTCGTTGACAAGGATTACTGATCCTCAAGAAGTAAGTACTCTAAGAATCGTAGGTGAATTAACTTAAGTAGATATAGATTGGTGGGCCCATTATCCATCGGGTTTTGACCGGTGCACCAGTTGGCTCTAAGTGATTTTTCTATTATAAAAGAAAACGAGAATAGTAGGTGATTTGTCTGATTAAGTGTGCAGTATGATGTATGTAGTTCGTCGATTGGATTCAAGATAGCTAGCTGCATTTTGTTGCTCATAATGATGAAGTAGGAAGTGATTGAGAGGGCCACCCGGTGCACTAAGCTCCCGCTAATGTGCGGGTCCGGGAAGGGCCGGATCACAAGGATCTATTCGGGAGAAGTAGGAAGTGATTATTGGTCTATAATGATTAGTTCAATATGCATCCATTTCATGTATTGCCGTTGTTTTTGTTCTTTCAGTCTTAGCACTTTTGCTTTTGTGTTCTTTAACTTGTCAAGTAAAATCTTGCAAACTCCCTTCATCCTAGAAGTGGTTGTAGTGTTTTATGAATGGCTGACTTATTTAAGGAGTGCAAATTTAGTAGCCATTTCTTGACTTATTAATATTCTTCCAGAGAAAACTAACAGTATTTCTTTATTTTCGTTTTGTCCTCGCTTCTAGAGATTCCTAAGTACAATGAGAGCAATACAGGGTGCATTGATAGTAGCATCAAGCGTTCAGATTATTTTGGGCTATAGTCAACTCTGGGCTATTTGTTCCAGGTTAAAAATTTCCCCAAAGATGAAGTAGTTTTACACTGATCATGCACTGTTTCTCATCTTAATGGCTTCAACATACTGACTTGCCGAATACTTCAGATTTTTCAGCCCACTGGGAATGGTTCCGGTAATTGCTCTGGCGGGATTTGGTCTATTCGACAAGGGTTTCCCAGTGGTAGGCTGAGGATTTATCTACCAAAACAAAACTTATTGTTATATCCAGTTGTACGCTTTTGTCAGCTTACACTGACTACTGTTTTATGCTTGTGCAACTTTATAACAGGCTGGACAGTGTGTGGAAATTGGTGTACCAATGTTCATTTTATTTGTGATCTTCTCTCAGGTATGTCACTTTTTTGAAGCGTTAAGTCTTCTTTTTTGGGTCCAAAATCTAATAGTTTGCTTCTTGCTTATGTGAAACTAAATTCATATTTTTGGCCAGTCAGTCTTCTTTTGCAACGTCGAGAATTACGACAGTGCTATCTCCAAACTTTTCTGTCTTCTATTTCATAAATATAAATGCAAGAGAACTTCAAAATGGCTGCTTGATGATTAATTCATTTTTTGCACAGTATTTGAAAAACTTCCAGTTCAGGCAACTGCCGGTGATGGAACGATTTGCTCTAATTATGTCAATCACGGTTATTTGGGCTTATGCACACCTCCTAACGGCCAGTGGTGCATACAAACATCACCCAGAGGTTACCCAAAAACACTGCCGCACTGATAGAGCAAACCTCATCTCGACTGCACCATGGTTGATATCCAATTTCAGCTTCTTCCTCTTTTTAGATGAATAATGTAGCCTGTTTATATAACGGCACACTCTAGAATTTACAGTAGGGGCTGATAAACGACACATTTTATTAGAGGTTTCAAGTTCATATCTTGTCCACTTTGGTATTCAGGATAAAGATTCCATATCCACTTCAATGGGGAGCTCCTACTTTTGATGCTGGTCATGCTTTTGGAATGATGGCTGCTGTGCTTGTCTCCTTGATTGAGGTTAAACCTGAATAAAATTGATGGATTGTGGTCATGTTTTTTCCATTTTGTACACAGCTAAGTCTTACTCTTTTCTTCAGTCAACTGGAGCATATAAAGCAGCATCTCGCTTAGCAAGTGCGACACCACCCCCAGCTCATGTTCTGAGCCGTGGCATTGGCTGGCAGGTTTGTGCAGTAACTTGTAACAAACATGTTTTCTTGTAAAAGAATTTGTATGAATCCTTAATATCATGTTTTATGTTGAATACCAATAAATAGATGATGTTAGCAGCCTAGATCTTCCAATCCTTTTCCAAATCTCACCTTTTGAATCTTGGTTTGTCAAGTGATCAAATGAAAATTCACTTCAGCTGGATATAAATAATATATACATTGAGCCTCTGGAGTTCTCATGACAGTGATGATTCTCTAGTCTCTGCAAACCCGGAACATTCTATAGGTTGGTTGTAGTGAATGTTTCCAAGAGGATCTTACTTGCATAATTTAAATGCAGAATATAATGTTGTTGACTCTCAAATTCCCAGAATTTTTTTATTCTTGAAACAGAAGTATAATATTAGGTGCTGCATACCTGTTAACACCTTAGCTTGGTAGTGTTTAAGTGAGGATCTGAAAAAACGTTAAATATTTTAAGTGCAGAAAACTTTGATTTTCAACTCTCCAATGATAATTTCTTCTTGAAAAAAGATTGAATCACAGAAAGCCCCATATTATGTGAAGTTTTAGGGAGATATAGCTAGACACTGATGTTGAACTTTTGTTTGCAGGGTATTGGTATCCTGTTTAGTGGACTTTTTGGGACAGCCACTGGGTGCACAGTTTCTATGTTAGTAACTCAAGTCCTATATTACTTTATTCTCTGTGATTTTTCTCTCGGGTTTGACATATCTTTTATGATAACAGTGAGAATGTGGGTCTTCTTGGAAGCACTCGCGTGGGTAGCCGCAGAGTTATCCAAATTTCAGCTGGCTTTATGATCTTCTTCTCACTGTTAGGTGGGTGATTCCTGCCACATCTGGAAGTATCTTTCAGCTAGTCTTGACTTATTTCCTCATAAACAATCCATTATTTTGACATTTGTAGGCAAATTTGGAGCATTATTTGCATCAATACCTTTCCCAATATTCGCTGCTGTATATTGTGTCTTGTTCGGTCTTGTTGGTGAGAACCTTAGTAACTCATCTCCTGACAACTTCATTCTGTATATCTCTTTGTTTATCTTCCCCAACTGATAAACATTTCTTTTATTTCCAGCTTCTGTGGGATTATCATTTTTGCAGTTCACAAACATGAACTCAATGAGAAACCTCTTCATTGCTGGTGTTTCTCTCTTCCTCGGGTTATCTATTCCCGAGTACTTCAGGGAATACACTACTGCTGCTTTTCATGGTCCTGCCCATACTAAGGCTGGATGGGTGAGCCAAGCATTTTATACTTAACTTTCTAAATTTGTTGATTTCCTATAAAGTCATTAGTAACTGATATCTGGTTCTCCTGTAAATATGCAGTTCAATGATTTTCTCAACACCATCTTTCTGTCTTCCCCGACTGTGGCATTGATGGTTTCTGTGTTCCTGGACAACACACTGGAATACAAGGACAGTGCCAAAGACAGGGGAATGCCATGGTGGGTGAAGTTCAGGACTTTCAAGGGGGATAGCCGAAATGAAGAGTTTTACACTCTCCCTTTTAATCTCAACCGCTTCTTTCCACCTTCATGATCGTGTTAAAGATACAATTTTGGACTAAAGGGAAGGAGGTTAAAGTGATAAGAGTTTTATCTCATCCTATCTCAGGGTTGTTGACCCCTAATGATACATTTGGATCAAAGGACTGGAGATGAAAGGAAATGAAGACCTCTCTAGGTAGAAGAGTTAGATTGAAAGAGGAATGCACTATCTTAGGAAGTAGACATCAATTGACATGAATATTTATTAATTTATTTGTAGCCATAAATGTCAAGGCCTATTTTGGCATAATGAAAAGGTTTTCTTAAAAGATAGTACTGTTACATTTCATTTTAAACCATACTCTGTTGGATGCAAGCAAAAGTTTTAAGTATTTCGCAGTTACCTTATCCCTTCAATGACGAAGGTGCAAGCAAAAATTCACTTGCCAAAAGCTTTTGGACGCGAGCAAAGTTTAAACACTTTTTCCACTTGGATTTGATATAAAAGTGGGCCAACTTTATGTACTATCTGCTAATGTTCTTTTACACAACAAATCACTGTTGGACAAGGAATTTGGAGTTGCTGAGGAAAAGTTTGATCACTCTAATGCCTGCACATGCATTCTTTGCATCTGGGGTGTCGATAAATACTACGACCAAGACCTCGTACCTGCACTCTCTGACCTTCATCAATCATCTTTCGGATCTTCTCCTCGAAACTGTTCCATCCTATGGTCTTATTTCTTGACAAAATTGCAGCAAGCCTCTTCTTGCTAGGCCTCAACGTGGGAGCATGACCACCACCGTAATATGTTCTGAACCCTGACACAAGGGATGATAGCTGACTGCCCGAGTCTGTTATTGCAAATACATCGGATGTTGCACATGCAATGAAGTCCAATGCTGCAAGCTGCATTATAAGTGACCTGTTGTTAACATAATGTGTTCGTTTTTGTGTGTTCGTGTGTTTATTCCCATGCCTACAAATCAGAAGCAACTTACTTGAGAAGAAAAGTTTCTAAATGGCGCGAGTTCACTTGGTGTGAGAAGATTTTCCTTGGTCACTAGGTTGGGATAGAGGGTAGTTAAAGCTTGCATCCTTGATCGACCTCCATATATGTCAGAACCAGCAAGATAGATGTATGTTCCATGTTTGAAACCAAGGCCAGCGAGAACTAGTGCTGCTTCTTCTGGTGTCAGTGGACATTTGCCCATCCTTCTTAGCTCCTCTGGAGAATGAGACCTGCAGACACCAGTAAACCGAAACTTATGGTCAATTGAACTATCCCTCAAACTATGTCAAACTAAAAGGTGTGTAACTGTTGCACAGCAGAAACTATACTTTGATTCCTTAAGACGCTCAAGAAGTAAAGGAAAATGGACTTGTCGATAAGTTTGCAGTTCCCTTATCTCAGTTTCTCCACCACCAAATTCACACATAGAGTAGGCCACCATATCAATCTCAAACCTTAAATGTAAAGCAAGGTACTTGGAAGGGCCTTCTGCTGCACTATGGTCAACACGCGGCATTAAGTTTCCAAGAAGTTGCTTATCCAATGTGCTCCTTGCAAAGTCATACCTCCGAATCCGCCTAACCAGTAAAGAACCTGTCTTTTGGATCTTTGGCACAAACTTTAAGGCATGGAAGTTGCACTTGCACCTTAGTCTCTGCAACAAAATACAAATTTGTCTATAAACAAGAACAAAAAACAAAAATGCCATCATTGATCATTTATACAAATGTCTTATGAATAAGTAGCACAATCTAGATACTTTTTGCAGATGTCATACCAAACATACATATATTCCCTAGCCAATCAAACAATTAAAGAATGCTCTTCACCTGAAGTTCATATGGCAATGGGTCAAAGCCGAGTCTATTTCCATATCCTAGAAAGTGAACAACTCGATTGCGTAAGAGGAGGGGAAGTATCTTCTTAATGTATTCATCAGGTGTAGCCTCCTTTGAGAGATCTGCATCAGTTATCTAAGCAAAGGAAAAAAGGTATTATAAGCTATCCTCCAAGTAAATACAATCTGTCCCAACTTTTCAACTAAAGAGAAAAACGTACAAGACTTCCAGCTGCTTCTACATCAAGTAATTTCAGATTAGGAGGGAGCTCCTTTATAATATTAACTTCGTCCTTCAACATATCCATGAAATAGTCTTCTTGATATATATCCCCGAACTGGCTGTGCTCGCAGCAAAAAGAGTGTTATAGCTTGCTGTTAAATTAAGCCAACTGGTGGAAGAGATTTTGGCTGTAAAACAATGTTTCCTCTTTTCTTGGGTATTTGAATAACTAGAGGGACAATTAGAATCAGACAAATATATCAAACCTAGGATCCTTCCAGACATTGCTATAAAGAAACTTGGGAATGACCAAAGTGGCATTTAGGAGAGACGCTACAGCAACAGCATTGCAGACCTGCAGGCACAATTACAAAATTTCATTTCATGATCTATTCAAGAATAAGCAAACATAATAGTAAAAAGGAAAGAACAGTGTTCTATGCTTACAGCAACTCTCTGTTGATTTAGTCCTCCATTTGCGCTGATCAGTATATAGCCAGTGATGTTTCTAGGTTTCCCTGCCCTGACAACTTTAAACAATTATATACCGGAATTCAAAATTCAAAGAGTGAATCACCTACTCTCAGATATGAGAAATGGAACAATTAAAGATGCATATAGTAAACCAACATAATTCATGTATGAGCAAACTACACATAAGAGCAAAAATACCCTTACCTTGTGGACTAGTTTTATCTGCACAAGGTTTCCAAGATGATGCCTGAGGGTATGGCTCCTCCCATAACTTTGATGACTCTTGCTTAAACTCCCTCTGCAGCAATTTAAAGAAAGACAAATAAAAGGTAGAAGTTATATTAGGATCATTAGTGACTATGGTTTTAAATGCAATTTCCAAAGAACTTAATCAGGTTGAGTATCACAACAACCTCTGCAAGAGAAGCAGCAGCCAGATTTAGCAGCCTTTCATGCAGCTTTACTGGACCTTCTTTTCCTGTTTTCTCTATCATTTCCACCTTCATATACAAAATAAGATAGCAAAATTAAAATAAATCACCTTGCGGAGTTCATATTATATATTCTAAGAAATTCATGTTTACACATTCAATTCAGTATACTAGGGACTTATGTGAAAATCATAGTTCCTATCACCTTAGCGTTGTTCTATATCATCGTTATCTGGAAAGGCGTAAAATGACTGCTAGGAGACTATAGGAATCACAATGTCATACCTTGGTCTTACTTGAGCCTTGTAAAGAAAAATTATTCTGAAGCATTGCGGGGTCAAAAATCAAGCATACAAGAGAATCTAAAAGGACAAGAAAGCCCATTAACAAAATTGTGAAAACTATAGACCTAATATGCCTATGCAGCCACCACATTTGCCTCTTCCCAACATGAATTCCTTTAGAAGGAATGAACTTAACAGAGTCATTTTTCAACCCTTTGGACAAAACAACTTTGTCCCAATTGTAATCTCCCCCTGATAACCTTCTTCCTAAAGGAGGATCACCTCCCTGTAGCATATCTAAACTTCGAAATTCATGTTCTTTGACCCCAAATGATATATCTAATTCCTGGTTCTCCAGTCGACGACCTCTAGGAGACCGTTGTTTTCCCATTTTTTCTCACAACTTAATAGCTCAGAAAGTTTGAGCTCCAACTTAACAGAAGCAAAGATCAATTACACTGTCTCCTCCTTTTCTTTTTTAATATGTTTTGAATGCCTAGAATATAATACCACAACTATGTTTAAAATATTTCTGTGAATGCACATTTCAAGAATTGGTCTTCAACTGAAGTTTGTTGAGAAAGTTACATGAAAAATAGATCAAACTGAAACGTCTATGCATAAATTGCAAGTAAAGTTAAAGAAACTGGTGACTGTGACATATACAACCAAACTGAAACTGGGATCATCCAGAAATAACATATGAGTAAAATTTAAGGCATTAAGAAAAGAGGTTGAATATTAGGATAGTTATAAAGCTGACCTCGAATAGAATACAGAAAAAGATTGACATATCTACTAAAACTACTTCCCACCTAACTATGAGAAAGTCTGGTGTTTACGCTTTTGATTTTGTGTTCTTTTAATAGGGATTTTGGAAGAGGAAAATGGCTAACAAGAACCCCTGACACTTCTTCATTCTTACAAGAAAACTACCCTTTTCAATTCTTCTTTGGGGCCTTTTTAACTAACTTTTGATACCAAACGATTGGGTTGCCCATTCTATACTTCTTTAATTTATTATATTTTTATTTCTACTTAAATTTTTTTTATTTTCTATATCTTTTATACACATGAAAAGACAGTTTAAAAAGAACTTTTTCTAATTTTCCTATAATTACATTATGTGGAGATTCTTGTAATCACCCATGGTACGTAGCACGCAACTACGCGTTGCTCTTATTTATAAAGGAGCGCTGTTATGCAAGAATTTTCCTAATTTTTTGCTACGAAACAAATTTGAATTATTCGTTAAAAATTGCCTACAAATGATATAATTTTCTTTCTTCTTTTCTTTTTTTGTTCAAGGTGTAGTCTAATGGCAATGACGCAGGATAAAATCAGGGAGGCAAGAAATGTCCGGTGATTTCTTCCAATCTGCCCAAGTATAGGAGGTTGCACCTATTTTGGTGAAATCGTTGATGTTCGTGTAATCTAGCCCGGACGCTCTAATTTTAACTCTTTTTTTTCTTATGTCAATTGAATGGTAGCCCAAAATGACCTCAGCAAACATGAACTTTCTGAAGTAAGATATCGAGGCCTTCAAAACAGAAATTCAATTTTAACAACTTCACAGTAATATAATTATATATAAACATCTTCCTCAATCCTTTAATGCATTACTACATTTTCCAACATAGTTCTGAGGGTCTTGAGTTGAGCAAGAACATGTTTGATATTCATTCTTTCCTCTGGCATGTCCTTTGTGCACCTCAGAGCTAATTCCATGATGGATGATAAGCACTGCATCTTTCCTGTCTTGTTCTTCTCCTCTGGTATCATTAGCTCAGGATCTATTATCTTGTCCATCGCGTGTGGCCATGATTGTCTTATCCACTCCCTCAAGCTTGAATTTTCAGCAAACTGTTCATCTGTTGGCTTCTTTCTCGTAAATGTTTCCATCAACATGATACCATAGCTGTAAATGTCACATCTTGTAGATACTAATCCTTCCAATCCAAACTCTGCATTGAAATACAACAAGATATCAAGAGAATGTGGTGTCTTTCAAATGGTTGAAATTAGGAGGAGAAATGAAGCATTTTTTTGACATGATTTTTACCTGGTGCAATGTACCCGATGGTTGCAAGAGTTTTGGTTTGTGCAATACTTTCTCCTACCCCTAATAACTTTGCTAGGCCAAAGTCACTCACATGTGCAACCATATCTTCGTCGAGTAGGACATTGCTAGGCTTTAGATCACAGTGAACAACGGGCACAAAATAGCCGTTATGGAGATAGTCTAATGCTGATCCAACATCAATCATTATGTCTACTCTCTGCATGATATCTAAGGAACAACTCTCAGAACGAAGCCAATCGTCTAGGTTTCCATTAGGCATGTACTCTAATACCAAGGCTTTGAAATCAACGTTGGAGCAACTATTGATGACTTTAGCCAAATTTCTGTGACGAAGGTTGCGCAAGACTTCACATTCTGTATCGAAACTCTTGAACGCGCCTTCTGTTTGCAAGTTGAATACTTTAACGGCCACCATAGTACTCCCAAATGTAGCTTTGTAAACAGACCCATAACTTCCAGATCCGAGCAAGTTGCTCGTACTGAATCCATTTGTTGCTTGTTGAAGGTCATGGTACGAAACTCTTCCATGTACTGTGGCTGGAGAAGAATCCACCTGATGAGTAGCAATGATTGTTTTCCTCTTTCGATATCTAATCACCAAAAAGATGGTGAGCGTGACTGAGAGCATTACGATTGAAGCAGCCATCAGTGAGATCAACACAATAAGAAGCACCTTCTTTTTTCTTTTCCTATGAGGAGAACTAGACCTACATGCTGGTGTCTGCAATCTAGCAGCACCACATAATGCCTCATTTGAAAGGAATGAATCATAAGAGAAGTTCACAAAAGGACCTCCAGTTGGAATTTCACCACTCAATCTGTTGTAAGATACATTGAGATAGTTAAGATGTGAAAGACCTACCAATGATTTGGGAATTCCACCAGAGAGCTTGTTATGAGACAAGTCCAACGATTCCAAGGCGACCATGTTCCCCATTGACTCTGGAATAGGCCCTTCTAGTCTATTTTCTGCAAAAGAAAGTTCAGCCATATTTTGCATTGCTCCAATTGTGCTCGGGATAATTCCCGAGATTTGATTCTTGGATATATTCAGCAATGTTGCGACTTTCAGATTTCCAATTTCTGTAGGTAGAGAGCTTTCCAGGAAATTTGAGGACACATCAAGATGCAAGAGATCATTGAGGTTCCACAGGCTGGGAGGTATGCTAAAAATCAATTTGTTGGAATCTAAGTAAATGTATCTAAGAGATTTAATGTTCCCTAAACATGCTGGTATAGAACAGCAAATCTCATTATTTCCCAAGCTCAAGAATCCCAAATTCTTCAAGTTGCAGAGTTCCTCAGGGATAGGTCCACTTATCATTTTGTTGCCATACAAATTTAATGCTTGAAGATTCTCTAAATTCCCTATTGAACTTGGAATGAATCCACTCAAGTAATTGCCTTGAAGAAACAAGAAAGACAAACCACTTAAATATCCAATTTCACTGGGCATGCTGCCTCTGATTTCACTATAAGCAGCATAAACATAGTCAAGAGAACTTGAGAGATTTCCAACAGAAGCGGGAAGATTTCCATCGAGTGGATTATAACCTATCCACAGTTGTCTTAAATGTCTGCAATTTGTCAAGGAATCGAAGAAAGTCAATTCTGGAGATGAAGGTTCTCTTGTGAAATGATTGTCATTCACATTTAGGTACTCTAAACGTCTTAGATTACCAAATGACCTCGGAAAAGGACCAGAAAAGTTATTATATCCAATTCCCAACCGGAAAATGTTGGAAGCATTTGAAAGAGAGACAGGGATGGCTCCAGTAATGTTATTGTAACCAAGATAAAGTTCTTCCAGATTAGGAAGTCCAAGTCCTATATCTGCTGGAAGAATTCCTGTAAAGAAGTTCCCCAAAAAAGAAATGCCCCTTATGTTTGACATGTTGAATATTGTAGATGGAATAGGACCTGTTAAGAAGTTGTAGTGTAGATCTAATCTTCCCAAATTGAAAAGATTACCAATCTCCATTGGTAACTCACCTGATGATGTTTGAGTGACTCATCAGGATATGAAAAGCATAGCAACATACACCAAAATCTTGTAAAAGAAAAGGAAAAGATAATACCAAGAACCACATAAGGATAAGAATAGCATACCAATATACACCAAAAGCTTGAAAAAGAAAAAAACAAGATGATACCTATTAGGTTGTTTTCTCTTAGGAAGAGGTCAGAAAGTGAAGTGCAGTTTCCAAATTCTTTTGGAATGGTTCCACTGAATTGATTATTTCCAAGATCAAATGCTCTGAGATCAGGCATGTTCAAACACATATCCGGGGGTAATGAGCCAGAGAGCTTATTGCCATAAAGGTTGAGCAATCGAAGTGAAGTTATGTTACTTATAGAAGATGGTAAAGGACCACTTAGGCTACAGTTCTGCACATCCAGTATCTCTAGATTACGGAGATATCCAATCTCTTCTGGTATTTCACCTGCAAATTAAATCACAAATAGTAAGTCCGCTTTCTGCAGTAGAGCAATTAAGGAGCACATACATGACTCCAGACATATTTTTCATGTATGCGCAAAGAAGATAAAATACAAATATGTATAACTTACCTTCCAAATCATTTCGACCAAGGTATAAAGAAGATATCATAGTCAAGTTCCCAATTTTTCTAGGTATCACTCCAGTGAACCTATTGAATGATAATGACAAAATTTGAAGGTTTGAGCATTTGTCGATGTCCAAAGGAATTTGTCCATCAAATTCATTGTCAGATAGTGCAAGTACCATGAGTTCTGGGAGATTCGAGCATATATCGACAGGAAGGTTTCCAGACAAACTATTGTTTGTCAGGACCAAACGTTGTAACGATGAAATGTTGAACAAGCTAAGTGGTACAAGGCCTGTTAGCTGATTTGATCCCAAACTCAACCATGTCAAGCCTTGAAGATTACCAATTTCATTTGGAATTTCCCCTTGTAACTGATTAACTCCCAACACTAAACTCTCAAGCTTGGATGCATTGAAAATGGTCAGTGGAATAATACCTGTGAAACTGTTAAATGCTAGATGCAAGTGCTGGAGTTCTGGCAAAAGAGAAAACCATGAGGGAATATCTCCAGTGAACTTATTAGAAGTGACATTTATAAATTCTAATCTGTGCAAATTAGTCAACTCTTGAGGCAGAAATCCATGGAAACGGTTGCTACTGATATCGAGGGAGACCAGAAAAGACAGATTTCCCAGGTGAGGAGGGATGGTGCCTATTAGTTCCATGTTGGAAATATCCAAGGCTGTGACTCTTTGATGGCGAGAGCCGCATGTTACGCCAATCCACTTGCAAACTGAAGTGGCTGAGGTCCAGTTGCTTTTCAAGATATTATAAGTATCAGAAGTAACATAGGATTTCAAAGCAAGAAGAGCAGCTTCATCAGTTTTGAGATTGACTTCTGCAGCGGCTGATAATATCAGAAAATGGTGCCATATTGAAACTACAAGAGGGGAAAAGAAATTGTTTTTTCTCTTCATGATTGTGTTTATGTTGGAATAGAGAAAGTGTACCAGCACTAAGGCATATATCCCCATTACTACTAAGTGCCTTTTTGTATTCTGTAAAGAATTCAAACAGTTGTCCACTTTAAGGTCAATGAAGAGAAATAGAGGAAGGTGACAGACAATGATGATGTTACGTTTGAATTCATTAGTATTTTCCACGAAAATTCCTCAACATATAAAAATAAAAAGCTTAGAAACAAGCCAAATGATAGTCAACACTGATTGTTATTTTCTTCTTTAGTTTAATGCCATTTCAAAGACCAGAGACACCCTTTTGGACAAACATTATGTGGCTTTTCCCATTAATACCTCAATATGAACTCAGAATGGGTAACTTTGCTGAAAATGCCCTGAGCCTTACAAGTGTATCAATATGTCTAACTTAATCAAACCTAGCGAGTTGTTATAGAGGGGTGCTTAAGCCAAGACTGATTAAGTAGTAATTATTATCAAATTTCCCTTATTTTACAAATAAAGATTAACATCATGAACAGAAACAGCTAAGGAAAAGGAGATCCTACAAGTCAAATTATAGGATAGAGAAGCTGAGTTACAGACAATCAGTTCTTGGACTTTGAGCCTTTTAAAAGTCATAAATCACTTAATCATAGCAAATTTACTTGATTTGATATAAATACATTTACTCTGGCTATACCCTTAAGAAATATGTGACAAATTATAGAAGGGGCTTACGAGCTTCGTAAGAAATATTACAATTTGGACAATAACTCAGACCCAAAAGTTAAATCACAAAGAAGAGTGAATATTCACAATCACCATGTGGGACAGCTCAACAGATTCTAGGAATAAACTTCCCTTCAAATTAATCGTCTTGTGCAAATCGGTTTGGAATCGTGAAGAAAGAATCCATCGTTTTTGTTGAACAAAGACAAAGGTACCTGAAAGAAGGGGAAGATCCATAGCCGGGTTGTTTTTCGGAAAAGACAAAAAACTCCTCTAGTTAAAGTGCTGCTAGCGTCTTTGTCGGGGGCATTTAAGGAAAACAAAAGCTAGGGATATAGAATATTACTACCTCTATTTGTGAATCTGTTTGAGCACGGAATTTAAGAAAAAATGAAAACTTTTGGAATTTGTGATCCTAAATAGGTCAAAAAGGCCTAAGGGGTTAGAATTATAAGTTTAAGCTAAATTATTTTCAAATTTAAAAATAAAAGCGAACGGAGGTAGTACTACTTTTTAGGCGTTTCTGAGGTCATGAATCTAAAATTCCTTTCAATTTGATTAGAGGATTGGGTTTCATGTTCTTATGCCTTGTACTGTCCAATAATAGAAAATGGTACATTCTCTGGCTTTCACATCTCCAGCAACCCTTATCAGATATGGCAATATTAGTCCAAAAATTGGGGCTTTAACTAGGGCAAATGAGGCATCTATTCCGAGATCATTATTCAGAGTTCAGTCTGTGCAAGATAATGGTGGAGGGCCTCGGCGGCTAGTTGATATTATCCGTGTCGTGCCAGAGATTTCAAGAAATTATTTTAAAAGCCCATCAAGGAGGGCACTATTTGGAGGTATATCATTGCTGGGTGGATTTTATGTGGCTCAGACAATTTCTCTATCTTTTGGTGCTTTAGGAGTCAATGATGTCATTGCTGCTGTAGTCTGCGTCTTAATTACCGAGTATGTGACACGGTTCTATTACAGTCGGCCTAAAGTGACTTTTCCTATTGCTCTTTTGAACAACTTCAAGATGGGTTTTACTTATGGTCTCTTCATTGATGCTTTCAAACTTGCCAGCTGAACTAATTGTCTCAGTTTTGCAGCAGTAAGTAAATTTTTACCGTGTAGTTTCCCCCTATTGTTGTATATCTCTTATAACAGATCAACATATTGATGGAAATTAAAGCATTTTGTAATGTTTCCATTTTGAAACGATGCCATCAGGGGCGGATCCAAGATTTAAACTTTATGGGTTTGCAATGTCACAAAACCCACTGACTATCTGAGTTACATGGTCTAGTAGATTTGCCGAAGCAGTTTTACGGAACCTGTAGCTTCTATAGTGCATGGCTAATTGTGCTCCAATTACTGCGAAATAGTTCTACAACAACATCCCTTTCTTTTTGCTAATCAGCATCCGTTAAGAAAAAGATTTTAGGGAAAAAAGTGACAGACCGGTCTTGAACTTTGATGTCTAAGTATCAATTAAGTAAAGTCAAGTCTACTGGTCAGTAGATAGGGTCCGACAAGATTTTGCTGAACTTGTGATCTTTCTCAGAGTGTACTGCATTGTTTGAGAAGCTGGAAGAACCTGCTTTCAAGGTCCATTAGTTGTGCTAGTCTCACCCTCTGGAATTTTGCTTCGTAGGGAATATAAGACATGTCCAAAACCTCAAGGCTCGACAATTTGGAAAAGAGAGCCATTGAAACCTCTATTTCTTAGAGTCAAAACTTGAATCCTGTTCAAGAAACCAACCACGATGGTAGTTGCCCATTGAAGTTGTTCTAATCTAGTTTGATGCTTCCTAGTTGCCCATTGAAGTCGTTAATTAACCAGATCCTTTGGCAGATCTCCCATGGAAATAGTTCCACTCATATCATGAGAAACAAGAAAAGAGAGATTTCCTAATTCTTTAGGACCTCTAAGACCCATCACCCTTGTTCGAAACATCTATTTCACTTACTCTCTTGTGTAAAGCGCTGCAAGTGATTCCAAACCAGTGGCAAACTAGAATGGAAGTAGACCAATTGTTTGCCAAGATACCTTGAGGGTCTTAAGTTATTTGAGCCTTCAAGCCTTCAGGGCAAGAAGGGCGAATTGATCAGTGGTGATAGTGGTTGCTGCCATGACTTAGCAAACCAGTTGCCCAAAGATCAACAGTTCAAGAAAAAAGAGGTGCATGCTTCTCACTGAGCATATCTCTGGTTTTTGAGTTATGGGATTAATGAAGATACCACTAACATAGTAACATACTGAACCACAAAGAGAGTGAAGCTTTTGTATGTGATTATAGGAGCTGTCATGCTGTCTTTGTCAGTGAGAAGACAAATTTGTGCTGCAAGTGACAGAAACTATTGAAAATTGAAATAAAGAAACTTTCTGATATGTTGAGAGTCAATATTGGAGGATTAACAAATGTACGAAACCTAAGCCAAATGATGTACTAGAAACGAACCCAAAATTGTTTCTAATTTTTTACTGGAAATAGCTTTCTTCTTGGAGTCACTGGATTTTAGTTGCCAAGTGTTAGTGATTGGGCGGGTGATCTAAGTACTTGGGAGAGGAGTTTTCAGTCTTTTAGTTTTTTTCACCAATTAGGACCCACCTTAAATATTTGGGTTTTAAGTCTCAATTTCAATTGTGACTTGTGAGCGAGTGAAAATCTGGATTGTATTTGTGCTTTCAATCTGCAGTCAAGCTGTTAAGCATTCAACTTGGTAACCAAAAGAGCCTATAGCTTGTAGTTCAACATTTTACACTGCTCTTCATCGACTCTTGAAGCTGATTCTACATAATAATGATCATCAATATTATACAAGGCATTCTTCCATGCCAACTTCAGTACTCACACAAACTTTAAACACGCACAAAAGAAAAGCACAATAAACAAGAAAAGTCCAAATCTCGGACCAAATATTGGTTGTCATCTCAATTGGCGTCACCCAGAGGAAAAGGCTGCACTACCTGTTCAAAATTAAAGGGGATCAAACTTGAGTTGGCTCATTCATTATGGATACGAACGCAAAAATATACTAGTTGTAACTGAGACTTGAGTTATTTTCATAATTTTCCTTCGATAAATGAAACTCTTAATTTCTTGAACTTTAAATTTCTTTCTTAGTTTCATTGGACCTTTGTTTTCCTTTTATTTTGCCTTCTTAAATTAAGACTCTTTAAAAAGATGTCCTTCAATTCAGTTCTTTTTTTACTACAAGGGAGATGTTTGTATGAAAGAAAATGCTCATTTTCTACATTTATATATGGTATAGACAAGAAAATAATCATTTTCATCCGGAAGACATGAGAATATCGATGAAAAAGATGGATACTTACCATCATATAAACCTTGCTACATCATTTGCGAAGAAATTCCAGCTTGATCTTCTTGATATTTGCCAGGACATCTTTCATGTTCAGCCTCTCATTAGGAGATTCAGCTGTGCAATTCAATGCCAACTCCAAAATAGAGGACACACAATGCAACTTTTTCTTGAAATCAATCTCTTCTGGTTCCAATAAGGTGGCATCAATAATATCCTCTGGTGTTGCAGGTATTGAATTACAGACCCAACTCCTCATGCTCAAATTTTCTTGAAACATTTCGTCATATGGCTTTTTTCTTGTGAATGTTTCCATGAGCATTATGCCGTAGCTGTACACATCACATCTTCTGGAAACTAATCCTACCGATCCATACTCTGATCCAATGTTACTAGAGTAAATTAGTTACTTAACAAACTAAATAAATAACGAAAGTAATATCATATTTGGAAGATATTAAAAAAAGATAAATCTATCTTGAGTAGATAAAAATTAAACAACAACAACATATCCAGTATTATCCCACATCGTGGGGTAGGATGGGAATGAACCAAGAGTAAACAATCAAATGAAACGAAAAACTGCAAGTTTCTATTTTTATTTATTTAAATCGTCCTAGATGCATGAATATAGAGTTTGACATTGTCATATTTCCAAGTTCGCAATACCCTTTTTTTCATGCAAAATCTGTGATATGTTACATTAAAACTGGCAAATAAGATATTTGTGTTTGGCAAGCCAAAGAAAAAAAAATTGTTTAAAAGTCTTGTACTTTAAAGCCAAAAGCTATAAGTTGGGCTTATGTGAATTAGTACTACTATGTTATTTCAATAAATAACTTATATTCATTTAAGATAATTTTATCTATTCAATTTATAACTTAAAGATGAATTGAAAGATATAATAATTTGTATCGGAAATGAAGAGTCTTGCAATAATCTATTGTTTGAAAACATCCTTAATGGCATTTTGGTCATTTTAGTAGGAAAAAAAATGCTGATATGCACTTTTTTAACAAACACATCAACTGTTTGTTTCGGTCTCATCACTTCTGTCTAACAGTATAATTTCTTGTTCATAAAATCAGTTTCAACACTTAAAAAATATTTTCCGCACTTGTTGCTTAAAAGCTACATTCCTATTTTAGCTAGGCCAAATGGGCTCTATATTTCGATGTTTTCAGTACAAATTTTTCATGAATCTGTGATATATTACATAAAATTAGAAAACAAAAGATTACGTACTATTTGATACATTAGCACTTTATATTCGATAATAAAAGACCAAAAAAGAAAGTTACCTGGTGCAATATAGCCCATCGTTGCAAGTGTGTTAGTATGAGCAATAGATTCCCCTTCTCCTAATAGCTTGGTCAGGCCAAAGTCACTCACATGTCCAACTAGCCTTTCGTCTAGCAAGACGTTACTAGGCTTCAAGTCGCTATGTACAACAATTGTTGCATAACCATGATGGAGATATTCCAAAGCTGATGCAACATCAATCATCATGTCTAATCTTTGGATCATATTCAAGGAGTAATCATCAGAATGTAACCATTGCTCTAGGCTTCCATTGGGCATGTACTCTAGAAGTAATGCTTTAAAATCCATATTAGTACAACTGCTGATAACTTTGGTAAGATTTCTATGGCGAAGGTTGCATAGAACTTCACATTCAGTATCAAAACTCTTAAATGCACCTTCAATCTGTAAATTAAATACTTTGATTGCCAAAACCATCCCATTCGCAAAGATGCCCTTGTAAACAGAACCGAAACCTCCATGGCCTAGCAAGTTGCATTGGTCGAACCCCTGAGTTGCCCTTTCGATTTCAATGTATGAAATCCTGGCTAGTATCGTTGTTGCAGGTAAGGATTCGGCTTGGGTTGGAACATTTCTACGTCTCCTGAACATGAACACAACAATTGAGCCAAGTCCCATTAATGAAACCACCAATGGGACAAGTATAATCAGAAGAAATCTGCTTCTCTGTGAGTGGTGAACAGACCTAGCCTTACAAGATCGGAAAAGGAAACCACCACATAACTCTTCATTTCCCATAAAAGATTGAGAGGTGAAATTGAGAAAAGGTCCTTTACTTGGGATTTCACCTTCTAATCTATTGAATGATACATTGAAATCCTTGAGATACCGAAGTGCCTCTAATGATTTTGGAATCATACCTGAAAGAATGTTATTGGATAGATTCGCCGATTCCAAACTTATCATTTTTCCGAGTGACTCAGGAATAGATCCTTCCAACTCATTGAAAGCCAAAGAAAGATAAATTAGTTTCTGCAAGTTTCCGACTGTGGTTGGAATACTTCCTGAAAGGTGATTCCTCGACAAATCTACTAATGTTATGGCATCCAAATTTCCGAAATCCGGAGGTAAAGAACCAACCAAACAATTATCGGACAAGTCAAGAACTACAAGATCTTTGAGGCTCCATAGACTCATGGGTATGTTAGTGAGCCTATTTGAATTTAGGTAAATATTTCTCAAAGAGGTAGTATTGCCAATGCAATATGGTATTGGACCCGATATTTTATTATACGACAAACTAACCACGCCCAACTCCGGCAGTTTGCAAAGGCACTCTGGCAAGAGTCCACTTAACCTATTTTGATGAAGCGCTAAAACTTGAAGGTTCTGTAAATCACATAATGTTCTCGGCACTGATCCAGTGAAGTCGTTGCCAAATAGGGACAGAATGTTTAAGTTACTTAAAATCCCAATTCCTAATGGTATTTGTCCCCTAATTTCGGAACGATATAAATAAAATCGTTCAAGAGAACCGGAGAGATTGCCAATGGAATCTGGAAGAACACCATTAAGAGGATTATCCGATATAGCTATCTCTTTCAAAGATCTGCAGTTCGCCAAAGAAGCTAAGATACTTAGGTGCGGAGATGATAAGTTGTTTTTGGACAACTTCAAACGTTCAAGCTGTCTCAAATCCCCCAAAGAGTTAGGAATCGGGCCACTGAATTTGTTGTTGTTAAGATCTAATTCCTTTAGATTTGAAGAATTGGAGATTGAGCTGGGTATAACCCCATCTATGTTGTTCACACCAAGATGCAGATAATGTAGATTTGTTTGCCAGTAGCTTGAAGCAGATGGGAGGCTACCCGAAAGGTTATTAAATGCAAGTGACATCACTCTTAGCGTAGAGATATTGAAGAGCTCTTCCGGTATGGAACCACTTAGTTTATTAACTCCAAGAATAAGTACCTCCAATTTGTGAAGGCTCCCAATCTCTCTGGGTATTACTCCACCAATGTTATTTCCAAAAAGATTCAATAACTGTAGATTTGTTGGCAAGTAACCGAAAGCTAATGGAAGACTACCCGAAAGATTATTCGTAGAAAGTGACACCCTTGTTAGCGTAGAGATATTGAAGAGCTCTTCCGGTATGGAACCACTTAATTCGTTAAATTGTAAATAAAGTTTCTCCAACTTGTGAAGGTTCCCAATCTCTTCGGGTATAACACCTGGAGAGCAAAAATATTTAGACTGATGTTATTTTTAATTTTGTTTCCATGAAACCATTCAGAAAGAGTATATCTGGATGGCCAAACTACAACACACTGCTCGAAACTTACCTGTTAAATGGTTGGTGCTGAAATTAAGCATCCATAGCGATGTCATGTTCCGTATGCTGCGCGGTATTGAACCCACGATGTCGTTGTTATCCAGTTGCAATCTCTGCAAATTTCGTAAATTACCAATCTTTGCTGGAATTGTGCCTGCAAATTATTTTTACACAAAGCAACCAACTTGAAATATTTAGCTTCTTGTCTACGTATGTTATTGCTCAAATATTAATTCTCATATGAAAACTTTGAAACGTGCCCATACTAGAAGGCTTTTGAATATGGATAAGCTTTACTTTACCTTGCTAGCTACCTTAGCTTTTACCCATTTACACTTTCCGTCGAGTGTAGTTTTCTTTTTCATAATTTCTTGCAAATCAAGGACTCTTCTCTCATACAAATTATATAATAAGATTTGTGCATTTGTTGCATTATTCTTAGTTATTCTTAAATACCACATCTAAATTTCAGCGTTAAAAAATGTGATTATCCATTTTTGTTTTTGAAAAAAATGGAAATAGCTGAGTATGGGTTTGTAAATTAGATGATTACATGCGTTCAAGTTTTAATTTCGGCAATAAAGCCGAAGAGAGCTATTGAAAAAGTTGTTCCGATAAAATTGGAATGATACAGAGAATATTAGCATGGCCCCTGCGCAAGGATGCAAACACGCACAAATCGTCTCTGCTAACAAAGCATTCTAAATGCAAATTGAGAAAAGTATGTACCTTGCAAGTTGTTTCCCCCAAGGGCTAAGATCACAAGCCTCTCCAAGTTTACAATTTCTGGTGGAATGATCCCATTGAAGTTATTGTATGACAATGACAAGTCATACAGTTGTGTGCAGTTAGACAAACCAGCTGGAATGTGACCACTCAACTGGTTGGAATTTATTGAAATGTTCTTGATTCTTTGCAGACCGCGGCATATATCTGCAGGAAGACTCCCTGATAATTGATTATATGTGAGAGCTAAAGTCTCCAACGAGGAGGTGTTGAAAATGGAGTATGGAATAGCGCCAGTAAGTTGGTTACTGACTAAAACCAGCTCCTTTAAACTCTGAAGATTGCCAATATCTTTGGGAAAACTGCCTTGAAGATGATTATTACTAACACTCAGAGTTTCTAACTTGGACAGGTTAGAAATAGAAGCAGGAGGTATAGCAGTGAAACCGTTGTTATCAAGAATTAACATTTGAAGCTCAGAAAAGAAACCGAACCACATTGGAATCTCTCCACTGAAATTATTGTATCCCAGATCAATCACCTTCAATCGACGTAAACGAGACAAATCTTGAGGGATGTCTCCAAGAAAATTATTTTTGCTCATATCGAGTGAAACGAGAAAAGAGAGGTTTCCCAACTGTGGCGGAATGGTTCCAACAATATCCATGTTGGATATATTGAGTGCTCTCACCCTATGGTGGCGAGAGCCGCAAGTGACTCCAATCCAGTCACAAACTGAAGATTGAGAAGACCAATTTTGGGTTAAGGGATGAGAGTTTAGAGTAACTCTGGATTTTAAGGCAAGAAGAGCTGATTGATCTGTGCTTATGTTTGTGGCTATGCATGCCACTAACAAGTAGAGTAAATATTGGAAGACAACAGAAAGAATAAAAGAGTTGGCTTTCTCCATGGGTACAACTGATGTTTATAGTAGTATATAATAAAAATTGTAGATAAAATAAGGAATGAAGTGTTCAGCTATAAATAGAGATAAAAAATTGCTTAGGATGTTGGGAGGAGGGCAATTGGGGAAAACCAGTGTGTGAATAAGGGGCTATAAATTTTCCAGAGGCAGGCGACTTGACTTCGTTAAGTCTTCTGAAAGTTTGCCCCACAAAGGCGTTAGATTTCCTGGAGTCTAAAACACCTTCTTTTTGAATGTTGTATAATTTGTGACTTGAGTGTCCATCTTTATAAGTCTTTGGTATAATCTTGAAGCTCAGTCCCCTCATCTTATCCAATAGCATACTCATCTTGGTCCACAAAATATCACTTTGTTTATTAAATTTATTAAACACATAGTGACTTAAAAAATCAAGATGAAGAATATTAATAATCAAGTTTGATCATGAAGAGCACACGGTGAGTTACTATGTATGATATATATTGCAGCAAACAAATTTTTACAGGTGCACACCCTGGTGAATGGTGATACTTTACCTTATGAAGTTAGTGGAGATAAAGTTTCCATTTTTCTTCAATATTAGTTCAAGAAGTGCGCGGTATATTAGTGAATTTTAAAATGATATTTTAATAACATAAGTTAGATAGAAGAGATAAATTTTTCTTCGCTTGGAGCCAGGACTTCATTCCCCTACTAACACATCGTACAAAAAAGGAAATAGAATTATAAAATAAGTTGATACCATAGAATTTTTTTTTCTGGCCATAGAAATTGATTTAAAGGAAAAGAAAAGTGTTTCTTTTTTTTTTGGATTGAATGTCATGTCACCCCTTTCAAGAAGGAAGATGTGTGTTCAATCCAATTTTAATATTGACTAGTCTTGGTGTACGCGCCTTGCGCGTGTACCCATATCAATGAATAAATAATTTTTATGAGTCACATAAATATTATTAAATAATATATTTAAGTTATAAAATAAATTAAACATATAAGTTCCTGAAAATGATAAATGCTGATCCATTTAGTTAACTCTACAAAGCAAAAAATCCTGCTCCACATTAATATTGAGTCTTTTGGTCATTGAGAGACTTGAAAATGAAAGTGTGACGACCCTGCTGGTCTGGATAAACAGTAGTCCCTCCACCAAGTCTTGGCGGATCCTGCCAGTCGAAAGGTGATGAAGTCGACCCCATTGGTCTCCACAATACCATAGTCCGGAGAATCTCATGGCAGCTGAATAAGAAGTCCTGGGGGTCCTCTGTAGGAGCACCGCTGAAGGTGGTGGTGAAGAGCTTGGAGAACCTATCAAACCTCCATAAAGCATCTGAGGACATAGCCGCTCCATCGCCGGTCTGAGTCACAATACCTGGCTGAGCCGCCACAGCTGGTTGAACCACTGGAACCTGAGCCTGGGGAGCTACCTGCTCCGGAGTACGTGTAGCAGGAGTTTGAACCCCTCCTCCAGCCCGAGAAGTGGCTGGTGCTACTGGAAGGAAACCCGCTCTAGTGACGCTCTCCACAAAGCCTACCAATCTGACCAGAGCGTCCTGAAGAACTGGGGTGGCTATGAACCCCTCTGGGACTTGAGCTGGGCCTGGAGCCCCCTCATCATAATCAACCTGAGGCTCCACCTCTGGGACTGCCGCTCGGGGCTGAGCTCTGCCCCTGCCTCGGCCTCTGGCGCGGCCTCGATCTCGGCCCCTCGCAGGAGCTGCTGCTGGGGGCTCGGGCTGCTGCGCGGTAGAAGAGGAAGCACGTGTTCTCGCCATCTGCGAAAGAACAGAGTAGAAAGACAATCAGTATTTGAGAAACAGAATCGCACGACAGGTAAGAACAAAAGTGAAACTTTTCCTAACTCCGTAGCCTCTGGGGGATAAATACAGACGTCTCCGTACCGATCCCTCAGACTCTACCGAGGTTCTCCGTGAGTTGTGAGACCTATGTAACCTAGTGCTCTGATACCAACTTGTCACGACCCGGATTTCCCACCCTCGGGAGTCGTGATGCCGCCTACTAATAGGAGCTAGGCAAGCCAATTAATTTAACACGTCTCTCAACATCATTAACAGTATAAAGAAGAATGAGGAAATTAATATAAAAGCGGAAGTCTCGAAACATAAATAACTGAAACCAAGTGCGGAAATTCAAATACACCTCTACCCAGATCTGGTGTCACTAACTCACGAACTTCTACTGAATGCTAAATACAAAGTCTGAATAAGAATAAAGTACTGTCTGATCCGATACAAGGGAAATCAAACGAAAGACAGAGATAAGAGAGACTCCGGGCCATGCGGACGCCAGCAAGGCTACCTCGAAAATCTCCGGACTGAAGTAAGCTCCCAGCGCTCCTACTACTGTCCAAAAGCTCTTGTTCCGGTACTATGATCTGTGCAAAAAGCACAGAAGTGTAGCATCAGCACAACCGACCCCATGTGCTGGTAAGTGCCTGGCCTAACCCCGGCGAAGTAGTGACGAGGCTAGACAGGACCTACCAAAAACAACCTGTGCAGATATATATATACAAAGGCAACAAAAATAACAACAGAGAACATCAACTAAAAAGGGGAAGGGGGCATGCTCGGGGAAAATACAGTGAATACAGATCAACGGATATAACGACGAAACTATCTCAATACCATAGCTCATATATAAGTGGTCGGCGCGCCACACGATCCCATTTCTTAATTCATAAGTGGACGGCGTGCCACACGATCCCATTTCATAATATGTAAGTGGTCGGCGTGCCACACGATCACATTTCATAATATATATATATATAAGGTCGGCGTGCCACACGATCCCATTTCATAATATATAAGTGGTCGGTGTGCCACACGATCCCAATTCATAATATATAAGTGGTCGGCGTGCCACACGATCCCATTTCATAATATATATACATATAATCTTTCTAAAGGGGGCCCCATTAGGGGGAATGCAACAACATAACGGTTTAACCTGGCAAGGGTACAACTAACAGCCCAAATATCCCGGCAAGGGAGCAACAACAATAATAGACTACGTGTCCCGGCAAGGGAAAAGTCACAACACTTTCTCTTTTAATCACTTCTTTCTCAATTATCAAATTCTAGTTCGAGACAACGATCCAATAATATACCAATCGCAATTCCTCCTCAACCCTTCACATTATAGGAAACTTAGCAATCAAACAAGAAAGATGTTTCACAAAGTCCGGTTCAAACACAGTTAAGACCCACGGTCATGCTAGACTCCGGTGTATAGATAACCGTCACCATACCTATACACCGTACTCTTCATTTAGCAATTAGCAAATAATATCCTAATCCTATTCCCTCTAACCAAAGTTAGAACAAACACTTACCTCGGTCCAAGAATAGCAATCAACTCTCCAATACCGCCTTTTCTCTACAATCCGACTCCGAAACAACGATATCTAGGCATAATCAATTCAATAATATCAATAAAGACTCCAGAACAAAATCCCATAGCCTAGAAATGAAGTCCCTAGCATTCTTCCAAACATACCAAAATTCGACACCGGTCCCACATGGTCCAAACACGAGGCTCGGACCCAAACCCAATCACCCATAACCCCACGAGTTCAAATATATAATTTGTTTTAAGATTCGACCCCAAATTGAGGTTGAATCACCCAAAATTCTCAAAACCCTAACTCTACCCAAAACCCCTAATTTCTACTTTGATTTCATGATTTAGGGCTAGGAATTTAGTAATTACTAGAGGAAATTGAAGAAAACAAGTTAGATGATACTTACCCAAGAATCTTTGGTGAAGAATAGCTCTAAAAATCGCTTATGGGGTGTGGGGAAAAAGAGCTCGTGTGAAATTTGGGAATAAGCCCGCAATGGCTACTGTTTTGAACTTAAAAATTCGCTGAGCAAAATTGCCCTTCGCGTTCGCAGGAAAGGGGCTGCGTTCGCGAAGGGTAAACTGGACACTTCATCGTGAACGCGTGAAATAGAATGCGAACGCGTAGAAGAAAATGTTGGGGGGTCCAGGGACTGTTATACACGAACGCGTTGAGGAAGCTGGTAAAGCTACGCGTTCGCGATAATGATGATGCGAACGCGGAGGAGGGGGGATTAGAACTACGCGATCGCGTGAAGTAGGACGCGAACGCGTAAGAGGGGAATACCAAAGCACTGCGAACGCGAGCCTGAGGCCGCGTTCGCGAAGAACAAAATGCCTGTGTAAAAATGCAGCAAAATCTGATCCTTTCCTAAGTGTAAAAACACCCCGAACCACCTCCAATTCACTCCCGAGCCCTCGGGGCTCCTAACCAATCACACACACTAACTCAATAACATCCTACGAACTTACTCGAGCGATCAAATCGCCAAAATAACATCAAAAATCATTGAATCAAGCCTCAAGATCATCATTTTCATTTCAAACTTCATAACTTCAAATTTTAGATATTTAGGTCTGAAACACGTCAAATGACATCCGATTTCGACCAAACTTTACAAAAAGCGNAGACCTCGGAATTCGACTCCGGGCACATGCCCGAGTCCCATATTTTTCTACGGACCTTCCGGGACCGTCCAATCTCGAGTCCGGGTCCGTTTACCAAAAATGTTGACCGAAGTCAACCTTAAACATATTAATATCAAAATTCTTCAAATTTTTCACAGAATTCACATATTTCAACATAAAAGCTTTCCGGCTACGCGCCCGGACTGCGCACGCAAATTGAGGCAAGTAAAAATGAGGTTTTCAAGGCCTCGGAAGCACAGAATGAATGAGGAAACAGGTGATGACCCTTTGGGTCGTCACATCCTCCACCTCTAAAACAACCGTTCGTCCTCGAACGGACAAAAGAAAGAAGTACCTGAGTCAGGAAATAGATGTGGATAACGGCTCCGCATGTCAGACTCGGACTCCCAGGTCGAGGCCTCAGGGGGCTGACCTCTCCACTGAACACGAACAGAAGGAAAACTCTTCGACCTTAACTATCGAACCTGCCGGCCTAGAATAGCTACTGGCTCCTCCTCATATGACAGATCCTTGTCCAACTGGACTGTGCTGAAGTCTAATACATGGGCTGGATCGTCGTGATACCTCCGAAGCATGGACACATGAAACACTGGATGCACGGCTGACAAGCTGGGCGGAAAGGCAAGTCTGTAAGCCACCTCTCCCACACGATCGAGAACCTCAAACGGGCCAATGAACCTAGGGCTAAGCTTGCCCTTCTTCCCAAATCTCATCACGCCCTTCATAGGCGACACTCGCAGCAACACCCGCTCACCAACCATGAAAGCTACATCTCGAACCTTACGATCCGCATAACTCTTTTGCCGCGACTGAGCCGAACGAAGCCTGTCCTGAATGATCTTGACCTTGTCCAAGGCCTCCTGAACTAAATCTGTACCCAATAATCGAGCCTCTCCCGGCTCAAACCATCCGACTGGAGTCCGACATCGCCTACCATATAACGCCTCATATGGAGCCATCTGAATGCTGGACTGGTAGCTGTTGTTGTAGGCGAATTCTGCTAAAGGTAAGAACTGGTCCCACGAGCCTCCAAAATCAATGACACAGGCTCGGAGCATATCCTCCAATATCTGAATAGTCCTCTCGGATTGGCCGTCCGTCTGAGGATGGAACGCTGTGCTCAACTGAACCTGGGTGCCCAACTCCTGCTGAACTGCCCTCCAGAAGCGCGAGGTAAACTGCGTACCCCGATCCGAAATAATAGATACCGGCACCCCATGAAGGCGAACAATCTCTTGGATGTAGATCTCAGCTAACCTCTCTGATGAATAGGTGGCTGCAACAGGAATAAAATGCGCTGACTTGGTCAGCCTATCAACAATGACCCAAATAGCATCAAACTTCTTCCGAGTCATCGGAAGTCCAGTAATGAAATCCATAGTAATCCTCTCCCACTTCCACTCGAGAAGCTCAATCCTCTGAAACAACCCACCAGGCCTTTGATGCTCATACTTAACCTGCTGACAGTTCAAACATCGAGCCACATATGCAACAATATCTCTCTTCATCCTACGCCACCAATGAAGCTGCCGCAAGTCCTGATACATCTTCGCGGCGCCCGGGTGAATAGAATACCGAGAACTATGGGCCTCCGCTAAGATCAACTCCCGAATCCCATCGACATTGGGCACACAAACTTGCCCCTGCAACCTCAAAACACCATCATCATCCAAGGTCACCTTCGTGGCACCTCCACGCTGCACCGTGTCTCTCAGGACACACAAATGGGGATCATCAAACTGCCGATCACGGATACGCTCCAATAATGAAGAACGAGCGACCGTACAAGCTAACACTCTGCTAGGCTCAGAAATGTCCGACCTCACAAATCGATTGGCCAGGGCCGGAATATCCAAAGCAAGCGGTCTCTGGCTGACAGGAACATAAGCAAGACTACCCATGCTGGCGGACTTCCTACTCAATGCATCGGCCACCACATTGGCTCTCCCCGGGTGGTACAAAATAGTAACATCATAGTCCTTCAATAGCCCCAACCACCTCCGCTGCCTCAAGTTCAACTCCTTCTGCTTGAACAAGTATTGCAGACTCTTGTGATCTGTGTACACCTCACACGTCACACCATATAGGCCAATGCCTCCAAATTTTCAAAGCATGAACAATGGCTGCCAACTCGAGATCATGAACCGGGTAATTCTTCTCGTGGATCTTCAACTGCCTCGAAGCATAAGCAATGACTCTGCCATCCTGCATCAATACCACACCAAGCCCAATACGGGAAGCATCACAATAAACTGTATAAGGCCCTGAGCCCGTGGGCAAAACCAATATCGGTGCCGTAGTCAGAGCTGTCTTGAGCTTCTGAAAGCTCGCCTCACACTCATCCGACCATCTGAACCGGGCACCCTTCTGGGTCAATCTGGTCATCGGGGCTGCTATGGATGAAAATCCCTCCACGAACCGGCGGTAATAACCTGCTAACCCCAAGAAACTTCGAATCTCTGTAGCCGATGCTGGTCGAGGCCAGTTCTTGACGGCCTCAATCTTCTTTGGGTCCACCTGAATACCCTCTGCTGATACAACATGACCCAGAAATGCAACCGAACTCAACCAGAACTCGCACTTCGAGAACTTAGCATATAACTGACTATCCTTCAGAGTCTGAAGAACCACTCTGAGGTGCTGCTCGTGCTTCTCCTGGCTGCGGGAGTACACCAAAATATCATCAATAAAGACTATCACGAACATGTCCAAATATGGCCTGAACACTCGGTTCATCAACTCCATGAATGCGCTGGGGCATTGGTCAACCCAAACGACATGACCAGGAACTCATAATGCCTGTACCGAGTGCGGAATGCTGTCTTAGGGACATCGGATGCCCTAATCCTCAGATGATGGTAGCCAGATCTCAAGTCTATATTTGAAAACACCTTTGCACCCTGAAGTTGGTCAAACAAATCATCAATCCTCGGCAGTGGATACTTGTTCTTTATCGTCACCTTGTTCAATTGCCGGTAATCAATGCACATCCTCATCGATCCATCCTTTTTCTTCACAAATAACACTGGCGCACCCCAAGGAGAAACACTAGGCCTGATAAAACCCTTCTCTAGCAAATCTTGCAACTGGTCCTTTAACTCCTTCAACTCTGGCGGGGCCATGCGATACGGCGGAATAGAAATAGGCTGCGTGCCTGGGGCCAGATCAATACAGAAATCAATATCCCTGTCGGNCCATCCTGCATCAATACCACACCAAGCCCAATACGGGAAGCATCACAATAAACTGTATAAGGCCCTGAGCCCGTGGGCAAAACCAATATCGGTGCCGTAGTCAGAGCTGTCTTGAGCTTCTGAAAGCTCGCCTCACACTCATCCGACCATCTGAACTGGGCACCCTTCTGGGTCAATCTGGTCATCGGGGCTGCTATGGATGAAAATCCCTCCACGAACCGGCGGTAATAACCTGCTAACCCCAAGAAACTCCGAATCTCTGTAGCCGATGCTGGTCGAGGCCAGTTCTTGACTGCCTCAATCTTCTTCGGGTCCACCTGAATACCCTCTGCTGATACCACATGACCCAGAAATGCAACCGAACTCAACCAGAACTCGCACTTCGAGAACTTAGCATACAACTGACTATCCTTCAGAGTCTGAAGAACCACTCTGAGGTGCTGCTCGTGCTCCTCCTGGCTGCGAGAGTACACCAGAATATCATCAATAAAGACTATCACGAACATGTCCAAATATGGCCTGAACACTCGGTTCATCAACTCGATGAATGTTGCTGGGGCATTGATCAACCCAAACGACATGACCAGGAACTCATAATGCCCGTACCGAGTGCGGAATGCTGTCTTAGGGTCGCCATCATTGACTTGGGACCAGTTTGCAGAGTTGTTTTTGGAGAACTTTCTCCCAGTTACTCAACGAGAGGCTCTTCGCAAGCAGTTCGAGCGCCTCCAGCAGGGCTCTATGTCAGTCACACAGTATGAGACTCGGTTCATTGATCTGGCACGCTATGCTGTTGTTATACTCCCCACCGAGAGAGAGAGGGTGCGGAGGTTTATTGATGGATTGATTCAGCCGATCCGTCTCCAGATGGCTATGGGGGCTGGTAGTGAGATTTCTTTTCAGGAGGCGGCCAATGCGGCCCGTAGAGTTGAGATGGCTCTTGCACGGGGAGGTGGTCATGGGCCAGACAAGAGACCCCGTCATGCAGGTAGATTCAGTGGTACCTCATCTGGAGGTGAAGAGGGACCACTGAAGCCTCGCGAACGCGTGACTGGAACGCGAACGCGAAGAAGGGATTTGCTGTGCAAAAATTTCAAAATGTGGCTTTAAAATGATTAAAGTTGACCTTGGTCAACATTTTTGGTAAACTGACCCGGACCCGTGATTTGGCGGTCCCGGAGGGTCCGTAGAAAAATATGAGACTCGGGCATATGCCCGGAGTCGAATTTCGAGGTCGAGAGCCCGAGAAATAAATTTTTCTGTAAAATTGTTTTTCTGAAATTATTAAGGAAAATGGAAATGAAAATTGATTAAAAGACTATGGTATCGGGCTCGTATTTTGGTTCCGACGCCCGGTACAAGTCTTAAATATGTGTTAAGCGCTTTCTGTAAAGTTTGGTCGAAATCGGATGTCATTGGACGTGTTTCGGACCTAAATATCTAAAATTTGAAGTTATGAAGTTTGAAATGAAAATGATGATCTTGAGGCTTGATTCAATGATTTTTGATGTTATTTTGGCGATTTGATCGCTCGAGTAAGTTCATAGGATGTTATTGAGTTAGTGTGTGTGTTTGGTTGGGTGCCCCGAGGGCTCGGGAGTGATTCGGAGGTGGTTCGGGGTAGTTATACACTTAGAAAACATAGCAGATTTTCTGCAATTTTTGCACAGCAAATCCCTTCTTCGCGTTCGCGTTCCAGTCACGCGTTCGCGAAGCTTCAGTGGTCCCTCTTCATCGCGTTCGCGGACAATACCCTGCGTCCGCATAGCCCAGGCTTCCCCTTCACCGCGTTCGCGAGTCCTCTCTCGCGTTCGCGTACTAGCCAGTCCCAGACCCCAACCCCTTCTTCTACGCGTTCGCGATTAACACTTCGCGTTCGCGATGCCTTAAACCATCCACCCTTCACGAACGCATCCTCATTCACGCGAACGCGAAGGACATTTTTGCCCAGCGAATTTTTAAGTTCAAAACAGAATCAGTAGCTCGGGATTTAGCCATTTCTTCACACGAGCTCCTCTCTTTAACACTCCATAGGCGATTTCGAAGAGCTTCTTTCTCCATAGCCTCTTAGGTAAGTGTTCTTAACTTCTTTCCCTCTTAATTTCTTCCACTAATCACTAATTTCCTAGCCCTAAATCATGAATTCAAAGTAGAAAATGGGGGTTTTTGGGTAGAGTTAGGGCTTTGGGGGTTTTGGGTGATTCAACCTCAATTTGGGGTCGAATCTTGAAACAAATTATATATTTGAACTCGTGGGGTTATGGGTAATTGGGTTTGGGTCCGAGCCTCGTGTTTGGACCATGTGGGACCGATGTCGAATTTTGGTATGTTTTGAAGAATGCTAGGGACTTCATTTCTAGGCTATGGGATCTTGTTCTGGAGTCTTTATTGATATTATTGACTTGATTATGCCTAGATATCGTAGTTTCGGAGTCGGATTGTAGAGGAAAGACGGTATTGGAGAGTTGATTGCTATTCTTGGACCGAGGTAAGTGTTTGTTCTAACTTTGGTTAGAGGGAATAGGATTAGGATATTATTTGCTAATTGCTAAATGAAGAGTATGGTGTATAGGCATGGCGACGGTTATCTATACACCGGAGTCTAGCATGACCGTGGGTCTTAACTATGTTTGAACCGGACTTTGTGAAACATCTTTCTTGTTTGATTGCTAAGTTTCCTATTATGTGAAGGGTTGAGGAGGAATTGCGATTGGTATATTACTGGATCGTTGTCTCGAACTAGAATTTGATAATTGAGAAAGAAGTGATTAAAAGAGAAAGTGTTGTGACTTTTCCCTTGCCGGGACACGTAGTCTATTATTGTTGTTGCTCCCTTGCCGGGATATTTGGGATATTAGTTGTACCCTTGCCGGGTTAAACCGTTGTGTTGTTGAATTCCCCCTAATGGGGCCCCCTTTAGAAAGATTATATGTATATATATTAAGAAATGGAATCGTGTGGCGCGCCGACCACTTATATATTATGAAATGGGATCGTGTGGCACGCCGTCCACTTATGAATTAAGAAATGGGATCGTGTGGCGCGCCGACCACTTATATATTATGAAATGGGATCGTGTGGCACGCCGTCCACTTATGAATTAAGAAATGGGATCGTGTGGCGCGCCGACCACTTATATATGAGCTATGGTATTGAGATAGTTTCGTCGTTATATCCGTTGANGGAGAGGCTCGGTTATTGGGTACAGATTTAGTTCAGGAGGCCTTGGGCAAGGTCAAGATCATTCAGGATAGACTTCGTTCGGCTCAGTCGCGGCAAAAGAGTTATGCGGATCGTAAGGTTCGAGATGTAGCTTTCATGGTTGGTGAGCGGGTCTTGCTCCGAGTGTCGCCTATGAAGGGCGTGATGAGATTTGGGAAGAAGGGCAAGCTTAGCCCTAGGTTCATGGGCCCATTTGAGATTCTCGATCGTGTGGGAGAGGTGGCTTACAGACTTGCCTTGCCGCCCAGCTTGTCAGCCGTGCATCCAGTGTTTCATGTGTCCATGCTTCGGAGGTATCACGGCGATCCAGCCCACGTGTTAGATTTCAGCACTGTCCAGTTGGACAAGGATCTGTCTTACGAGGAGGAGCCGGTAGCCATTCTAGACCGGCAGGTTCGACAGTTGAGGTCGGAGAGTTTTCCTTCAGTGCGTGTCCAGTGGAGAGGTCAGCCTCCTGAGGCATCGACCTGGGAGTCCGAGTCTGATATGCGGAGCCGTTATCCTTACCTATTTCCCGACTCAGGTACTTCATTCTTTTGTCCGTTCGAGGACGAACGGTTGTTTTAGAGGTGGAGAATGTGACGACCCAAAGGGTCATCACCGCATTTCTCTCTTTTCCGTGCTTCCAAGGCCTTGAAAACCTCATTTCTGCTTGCCTCGATTTGCGTGCGCAGTCCGGACGCGTAGCCGGAAAGCTTATATGTTAAATTCTGTGAAAAAATTCAAAATGTGGCTTTAAAATGATTAAAGTTGACCTTGGTCAACATTTTTGGTAAACGGACCCGGACCCGTGATTTGGCGATCCCGGAGGGTCCGTAGAAAAATATGAGACGCGGGCATATGCCCGGAGTCGAATTTCGAGGTCGAGAGCCCGAGAAATGAATTTTTCTGTGAAATTGTTTTTCTGAAATTATTAAGGAAAATGGAAATGAAAATTGATTAAAAGACTATGATATCGGGCTCGTATTTTGGTTCCGACGCCCTGTACAAGTCTTAAATATGTGTTAAGCGCTTTCTGTAAAGTTTGGTCGAAATCGGATGTCATTGGACGTGTTTCGGACCTAAATATCTAAAATTTGAAGTTATGAAGTTTGAAATGAAAATGATGATCTTGAGGCTTGATTCAATGATTTTTGATGTTATTTTGGCGATTTGATCGCTCGAGTAAGTTCGTAGGATGTTATTGAGTTAGTGTGTGTGTTTGGTTGGGTGCCCCGAGGGCTCGGGAGTGATTCGGAGGTGGTTCGGGGTAGTTTTACACTTAGGAAAGGATCAGATTCTGCTGCATTTTTACACAGGCATTTTGTTCTTCGCGAACGCGGCCTCAGGCTCGCGTTCGCAGTGCTTTGGTCTTCCCCTCTTACGCGTTCGCGTCCTACTTCACGCGATCGCGTAGTNCCGGTGTCGAATTTTGGTATGTTTGGAAGAATGCTAGGGACTTCATTTCTAGGCTATGGGATTTTGTTCTGGAGTCTTTATTGATATTATTGAATTGATTATGCCTAGATATCGTTGTTTCAGAGTCGGATTGTAAAGGAAAGGCGGTATTGGAGAGTTGATTGCTATTCTTTGACCGAGGTAAGTGTTGGTTCTAACTTTGGTTAGAGGGAATAGGATTAGGATATTATTTGCTAATTGCTAAATGAAGAGTACGGTGTATAGGCATGGTGACGGTTATCTATACACCGGAGTCTAGCATGACCGTGGGTCTTAACTATGTTTGAACCGGACTTTGTGAAACATCTTTCTTGTTTGATTGCTAAGTTTCCTATTATGTGAAGGGTTGAGGAGGAATTGCGATTGGTATATTACTGGATCGTTGTCTCGAACTAGAATTTGATAATTGAGAAAGAAGTGATTAAAAGAGAAAGTGTTGTGACTTTTCCCTTGCCGGGACACGTAGTCTATTATTGTTGTTGCTCCCTTGCCGGGATATTTGGGATGTTAGTTGTACCCTTGCCGGGTTAAACCGTTGTGTTGTTGAATTCCCCCTAATGGGGCCCCCTTTAGAAAGATTATATGTATATATATTAAGAAATGGAATCGTGTGGCGCGCCGACCACTTATATATTATGAAATGGGATCGTGTGGCACGCCGTCCACTTATGAATTAAGAAATGGGATCGTGTGGCGCGCCGACCACTTATATATTATGAAATGGGATCGTGTGGCACGCCGTCCACTTATGAATTAAGAAATGGGATCGTGTGGCGCGCCGACCACTTATATATGAGCTATGGTATTGAGATAGTTTCGTCGTTATATCCGTTGATCTGTATTCACTGTATTTTCCCCGAGCATGCCCCCTTCCCCTTTTTAGTTGATGTTCTGTTGTTATTTCTGTTGCCTTTGTATATATATATATATATATCTGCACAGGTTGTTTTTGGTAGGTCTTGTCTAGCCTCGTCACTACTTCGCCGGGGTTAGGCCAGGCACTTACTAGCACATGGGGTCGGTTGTGCTGATGCTACACTTCTATGCTTTTTGCACAGATCATAGTACCGGAGCAAGAGCTTTTGGACAGCAATAGGAGCGTTGGGAGCTTACTTCAGTCCGGAGATTTCCGAGGTAGCCTTGCTGGCGTCAGCATGGCCCGGAGTCTCTCTTATCTCTGTCTTTCGTTTGATTTCCCTTGTATCGGATCAGACAGTACTGTATTCTTATTCAGACTTTGTATTTAGCATTCAGTAGATGTTCGTGAGTTAGTGACACCAGATCTGGGTAGAGGTGTATTTGAATTTCCGCACTTGGTTTCAGTTATTTATGTTTCGAGACTTCCGCTTTTATATTAATTGCCTCGTTATTCTTTATACTATTAATGATGTTGAGAGAAGTGTTAAATTAATTGGCTTGCCTAGCTCCTATTAGTAGGCGCCATCACGACTCCCGAGGGTGGGAAATCCGGGTCGTGACAAGTTGGTATCAGAGCACTAGGTTACATAGGTCTCACAACTCACGGACAACCTCGGTAGAGTCTGAGGGATCGGTACGGAGACGTCTGTATTTATCCCCCAGAGGCTACGGAGTTAGGAAAAGTTTCACTTTTGTTCTTACCTGTCGTGCGATTCTGTTTCTCAAATACTGATTGTCTTTCTACTCTGTTCTTTCGCAGATGGCGAGAACACGTGCTTCCTCTTCTACCGCGCAGCAGCCCGAGCCCCCAGCAGCAGCTCCTGCGAGGGGCAGAGGCCGAGGCCGCGCCAGAGGCCGAGGCAGGGGCAGAGCTCAGCCCCGAGCGGCAGTCCCAGAGGTGGAGCCTCATGTTGATTATGATGAGGGGGCTCCAGCCCCAGCAGCTC
>NC_031990.1:41474671-41487677 GCF_001879085.1 Nicotiana attenuata
GTTATTTATGTTTCGAGACTTCCGCTTTTATATTAATTGCCTCGTTCTTCTTTATACTGTTAATGATGTTGAGAGAAATGTTAAATTAATTGGCGTGCCTAGCTCCTATTAGTAGGCGCCATCACGACTCCCGAGGGTGGGAAATCCGTCGTGATAGAGTTCTTGGGCATAAAGTTTTTGAAAATTAAGTATAATTTGTTTATTTTTTTTCCTAATATTTATTATCTTGATATAAACTAAAATTTTATTTATTAAATTTATTAAATTTTATTCGAAGTAAGACCTTATATTTAGGATTTTGATATCAATTAGAANTGATTTCCCTTGTATCGGATCAGACAGTACTGTATTCTTATTCAGACTTTGTATTTAGCATTCAGTAGAAGTTCGTGAGTTAGTGACACCAGATCTGGGTAGAGGTGTATTTGAATTTCCGCACTTGGTTTCAGTTATTTATGTTTCGAGACTTCCGCTTTTATATTAATTGCCTCGTTCTTCTTTATACTGTTAATGATGTTGAGAGAAGTGTTAAATTAATTGGCTTGCCTAGCTCCTATTAGTAGGTGCCATCACGACTCCCGAGGGTGAGAAATCCGGGTCGTGACAGAAAGGCTGACCATATAGCTCCTAGAAAAAAAATTGTCAATACGTCTAAAAATGACAAATGTTGTGTTAATATTTTACAACAAATAAATTAAAAATAAGAAAATATAGGGAGTTGTTATTTATTGAAATAAATGTAAAAAGAAAGAAAATAATTAATGTTAACTCATAAATACATTTTTTTTCAACTATTTCATTCTTATTGCTTCAAGTTCGTATTTTAATTACCAATTTAAATTTAATTAATACTATATTATAGAAATATTTTGCTCTATTTTCAGTAATTAAAAATTAGTACAAGATTCAAAACTTAAAATATTTGAGAAGTATCTGATTATGTAATTATAAATCAGTACAAGATTTAGAAATTAAAATACTTTAAAAGTATTTGCTATTTTATCTGTAGTAGAAGTTGATTTAACTATCGGACCATTAAAAATACAAGTAATTATATTTGTATATTGTAAAAATTGGTAATCTAACTATTAGACAATAGAAGTACCTCAAAGGTGTTTGATCACACCTCGAAATTTTAAACTTTATTTTTTTTTTTTTTTGTAGAATTTGTAGTCTTAAGTATACCATAATATTTTTGAGGCTATAAAATAAATTAATCTTTTTTGAAGAGTAACATGAAAAATTTAAGTTACATTAATTTTTAAATATGAAGGTATCAATCCGTTTTGCAACAGACTAAAAAAGTCTCATAAAAATAAACTGCAATTGTCATGAATAAATAACGGGGAGTTTCAATTGGCTTTTATGGGTCGTTCACGAACTCCTTGTTTTTGCTTAGTTAAGCAAATAACAGATTTACGGCAGTTCCCTTGTGACTCCTTATCAATAATGTTCTTATGTTAGTTGAGGAGTTTTTTAAAAATATGCTCAATAAATTTTGTGTTTCTCTCCGGAATAAAAGAATATTGCATCGAATATAATTTAGTGCTTCTGTGCACGAATATAAACATTTTCTTTACATATTTTAAATAACGAAAGGATTTGTTCTAAATATTAGGACTTTTTACGTATTTCAAATAAGAAAAATTTAAAAATCACGTTTCTAGTAGATTTCAAATTCCTTCATTGTCTCACACTTTTGATGTGCTAAACCCCAAAGATTTGGGACCAAAAATAGCTAGCGATAATCATTGAATAAGTTTCATCGGGTTGAAGTAGATTAAAAGCGCGTAATATATTTGCATCATCACAGTATTTCTAAGTTGTATATAGCTTCTTTTAAAATACTTCAATTGTCTAATTTATACGATTCATCATTTGTCCCTTTTCCATTTCTGTAATGACCCGACCGGTCGTTTTGAGCTCTAGCACGTCGTTCGGCAGTTTGAAGCCCTGAGTAGCTTCACTTCAGGTATTATGACTTGTACGCGTGGTCGGAATCGAATCCCGGGAAGTTCGGAGTTGAATTGGAGAGAGAATTCTCATTTTGGAAGCTTTAAGTTAAAAGAATTGATTAAGATTGGATTTTTGAGTAAACGACCTCGGAGTCGGGATTCGAAGGTTCCAGGAAGTTCGTATGATGATTTCGGACTTGGGCGTATGTCCGGACTAGGTTTTTGGAAGACCCGAGAACATTTCAGCACCTATTGTGGAAGTTAGCATTTTCGGAAGATTTTCATAAGTTTGGGTTAAAGTACATTTCAGTGTTATCGATGTCCATTTAGGATTCCGAGTCTGGAAATAGCTCCGTATGGTGATTCCAGTGTTGGGAGCGCGATCGGAAGTGAATTCGGAGGTCCGTGAGTCATTTGGCTAAAGATAGAAATTTGAAGGTTTTTGAGAAGTTTGACCGAGAGTTGACTTTTTGATATCGGGGTCGGATTCCGATTCCGAAAGTTGGAGTAGGTCCGTAATGTCAAATATGACTTGTGTGCAAAATTTGAGGTCAATCAGACGTGATTTGATAGGTTTCGGCATCGAATGTAGAAGTTTGAAATTCTAAAGTTCATTAAGCTTGGATTGGAGGTCGATTCATAGTTTTAACGTTGTTTGATATGATTTGAGGCCTCGAGCAAGTCCGTAATGTGTTTTGGGACTGGCTGGTGTGATTGGACGGGGTCCCGGGGGCCTCGGGTGGATTTCGGATGGTTAACGGATCAATTTTGAAATTTGAAAAAGAAGTGATCAGCTGCCTTCTGGTGTAACCGCACCTGCGAGGCTTGGGCCGCAGGTGCGGACCCGCAGAAGCGGCCCTTGGGTCGCAGAAGCAGAAATGGGCTGGCCAGGCTGGGACCGCAGATGCGGTCGTTTTGTCGCAGATGCGTGACCGCACCTGCGAAAGGTGAAGCGCAGATGCGCAAGCTGAGGCTAGGAGGAGGACCGCAGAAGCGGATGGTAGCTCGCACCTGCGGAACCGTAGAGGTGATCGGAGCCAACCCTGTACTACTATAGAGTAGCAAGAGAGGTCGAAGCAGCTTTTACCCGATGAGGTCGGGATCGATTTCCACAAGGAGCTAGAAATTGGAATTGAGTTTCTATCTAAGTTAGAGTTGCGTAATTGTTCCTAATTACACTTCTAAACATTTTTGGTTTTTGATTTAACTTCTAAGTTTATACTACCAATATGCTAAATTGAGCTAAGTTAAGCTAAGAAGAGACTATTGAGGATGTTCTAATTGGTTAAAAGGCACTAGGGGTGTGACTATCACCTAGGTGGATAATTAACGGGTTCTTGTGTCTAAGGCTAGGTTGTCATATTTGGGGATTACGATATAACCATTGCACGATTCTACCCACTCTATACCTCTCGGTAGTTCGAGTGATTTTTCCCTAATTGACTTTCTCAAGATCAATTGGGTATGATCATTTCTGCAAGCAATTGAGGTTCAAGTCGGGTATTAGGATCTCTCGGTTTAACCCTTTAATTGGGGCTATCAATTCTCTTGAGTACGCCCCAATTCCTTGTTGGACTAATTCTAGAGACTTTGGCTCTCTTTCTCAAGAAGAGCCAAAATCAACAAAGCATAAACTAGTGTTTGCAACCACTAATTCAACAATAAAACCATAAATTAGTCCAAATATCAAACACCCATTGACATTCAAACCTTAAAACACAAGACCCATCAATTACCCACACTAGGGTTAAGCTACAACCCTAGCTGATGGGTCTAGCTACTCATGATAATAGAGAAAAACAAAGAAATAGATGAAGATAAACCCATAAAGTTAAATTACTAGTTAAAACTTGAAGAATCAATGGTAAAACTATTGTAAAATTACTCCAAATGCAAGAAAAGCCTATTCACGAGCGCAACTCTATTCTAGAATCTAACTGATGACCTAAAAATGGGAAAAGAAACTATTTATACTAGGCTGAAAATTCTGAACAAAAATACCCCTACGGGGCTAGTGCGGACCGCATAAAATCGAGTGCGGCCGCATTATGGCTCTTGGCTTGACTTTTCTGCTCTCTGAAGTTTGGCCACCGCGGACCGTACAAAATGCACCGCGGCCGCGGTGGCTTCTACTGCGGTCCGCACAAAATGGACCGCGGACCGCATTGGGCATAATTCTCCAATTGTCATCTCTCTGAACCTTGGCTCTGTGGACCGTATGAATTCGAGTGCGGCCGCAATGAACCCAATGCGGACCGCGCAAAACTCTTTGCGGCCGCATTGCCTGATGGCCTGAAAAACATAGTCTCTGAACTTCATCCTTGCGGACCGCACAGAATGGTGTGCGGCCGCACTGGCCCTGTTTGACTGAGCTTGGTCTTGTCTTGGTACTTGTGCAAGTTTCACTCCTTTTTGAGCTGGTTTTTGACACCTTGTCACCTTGATGATCAAACCTGCAATCAAGCACAACTTGTGAGCCTTTGGGACTATTTTGTACACATTTCTAATCAAAACTTAAGCAAGAAGGAGTGTAAAATGCATCATAATCCCTAGTTATCAACTCCCCCAAACTTAAGCTTTTGCTTGTCCTCAAGCAAACAAAATAAGACCCACCCCAGAAGAGTTAATCTAAGAAAAATTCAGCCGACCTAAAGTGACCTCATCTAGCCTAAATTGGGACTAACAGTTGTCCTCAACTCAAATGAATCATTATCAACCTCCATTTTTTTAAACACCATGGATCTTAGTGCGACACAAGAGCATCAAGAGTTGACTCAACACATCAATGGAACTCTTTCTATTACTTCGGTCATTGTGGAACCCAAACTCACACATCCTCGACTCTCCCTAAGCAAACCTCACCTTTAGGATAGTATCACTCAGAACAAGGTTAATGGAAATACACTCATCTCTCTCAAAGAAAAGTCAAAAGTACGGCACTAGGTACCATATGCTTGCTTCCTTATGTGAGTCACCACTAATGTAAGCTTCATTCAACTCAAGATCATATAGGGCTTTTGTGGAAAAATAGTGAAGGCTTTTGGTGTAGGGTAGGAAATGTTTGGTCTAAGTAGGTTCCATCTTCCCTTTAGCACTTCTTTTTCTTCATTTTGGCACACATTCACATGACTTTTTAAGTCATTTCACTTCTTTCTAAAGGGTTAGAGAGACACACTGTCACTCTTTCTTGTGCATTTCAACTCTTTTCTCCTTTCTAAACTTTCCACACCTTTTATTCTTTGCTTTTATTGAATCCCTTCATTCTTTTCTACATTGAACATTCTTTTTGTCTTTTTGATTTTCTTTCTTTTTCATTGCCTGTCCTTTTCTTCATTTTGTACCTTTTACCACTTTGTTTCAATCCCCGTCTCTCCCCCCAAACTTATACTTTTGCCATGTGCTAAGGAAAGATCGGGTGCCAAGAGAGGGTATATTCAGAACGGGTAAAGGCTAAAAGGTCTAAGGCTCAAAAGGGCTGACTAGGGATTTTATTATTGGTAGGCTATGGAAGTGTTCAAGATACCATTCGGATCAAGGAGAGCCTATAATCACGTCTCAAGTCAAATTCCACTTAGGATTTTGCCTAGACAAACATTCAGGGCAAGTTCTAGACCAATGGCTCGGAACTTGGACTTACAATTCAGATTCTCACTACACAAGCTTTGGAATTGCTAAAGACACGGAGTTGGGGGCCCACAACAACCTTAGATAAGATTTGAGCACACAATGGTTCCGACAAACCACTTGATGATTATCGGCCAACACAAGAGTCTCAAGGTCACTACTTTCACCATCCTACACAAAACGATTTGTTTTTGACCATGGGGTCAAGGACAAATGTGTTAGACCCAAGTGAAGCTTTGCTTGAGGCACCCTTATCAACTAACTGCTAAAAAGCAAAAAGAAAAACAGACTCAAACCCTTAAGAAGGTTGTCATGCCATCCATCATCGGGAAGAGCCACCCGGTTCACACAAATTCCACCTTTGGAAAGAACCGTGGCATTAAGAAAACCAAAGGCTTATTGCAAAAAACTCAAAACAAGAAGCTACGAACGTAAAATAAGAATTTAAGTAACAAAAAAAATGCGAAAAGTAAAATGAATATGTACATGAGGGGATTTAGACGAATATACAATAGGGAGAATGAATATATACATAAGAAGGTAACTTTATATACAGACCCAAAGTAAAAAGTACGAAAAGTGCAATAAAATGCTAAAGTTATATACATACCAAATATAAAAAAATAGATAAAGCATAAAATATCATAATATGTACAATCATCCAAATCCAAGTAGGGCTACCCCCTCAAATGAAAGCTGACATTGTCCTTAATACCAACTAACCAAAATAAGCACAAAAAGAGAAACGAGGAAAAAGAAACTCCCTATGGGTCCTCCTTCTGGATGGGATCCCGAGTCCGAGTTCCTGGGTCCTCTGTCTGCTCGGTAACCTGTGACTGGCTCCTTGTGGCCTGTGGCTCTGCTGGGACCTGTGCCTACCTGGACTGACTCCTGGGGCTGGCTGGAGGAATCTCCCTGCGGGTCCTCCAACTGTATGACTGCGTCATCTGCACGGGGAATCACCCTCCTCCTCTTGGGAGGCCTCTCTAGCTCCGGCTCTGGCTGGGGCTGGGCTGCTGGTGCTGGGTCATGCAATAACAAATCCAAAGGCAGCTGATCCGCCTTCAGCCTGTCAAGCTCTACCCTGAGCTTCTTCACCGACTCCTTTGAAGCCCAGTCTTCCTTATTTTTTTTGACTCCTTTGAAAGCTCTTTAAGTGCCTTCCCATGAGAATCAATGGCCTCTGTGATCAATTTCTGGTTCTCTAGGAGCTTCTTCTGGTTGTCCAGAAGCTCCTTGAGAGTGTCCTCAATAGACTGTGGGACTGCACATAGAGGCAAAATTTAGCATTTTTCTCAAACTTTCACATAAAGGCTTTCTGGATATACGCCCGGATTGCGCACACAAGTCGAGGAGAGACAAAAGGAGATTTTTAAGGCCTCGAAATACATATTTGACTTCTAAAATAAGAGATGACCTTTTGGATCATCACAGATAGAGATTTTATTTACTTGCTAAATTTAGTTATTACTGCCATCTTCTAATCATCACGACCATTAAGAAGTTACATCAAATTTGTCACAAGTAATTTGTAAAAAAAAAAAAAAAATTAGAATAAAAGAAAGTAGATAAAATTGATTCGTTAAAAAACAAAAAAGAAAAAACGTTATGAAAGATGGTATTTGGAGACTTTGTGGTTTATCAACACCATGTTACATTTGTGATGGTTGGAGGATTTCATTTTATGTAAGAAAAAAAAAGTATTCCTTAATATTGGACATATCAGTAGTGATTTATGTAGGTAAATCTTTGTCACGATGCAAATCTACGTGACCGGCATCCGGCACTCTACCTGACCATTAGTGCATCAATCCATATGTCAAGACCAAGTATAATTGCGGAAGCCAATTGAAAATCTTATACATTTTCAAATCAAGTCACAACATATTTTTCATTTCCAAAATCATACATGAAACTTTTCATAAAAATGATATAATCAAATTAAATGATTATTCCTTTATGCATGACGTCCACAATCCTATTTTTTTCAATCCAACACAACTATCTATGGAGCCTCTATATAATTCCAACAAAAGAAAATAAGAATATACATGATACCACCACGAAATAAAAGTGGTGCTTCATAATACCTCGGAAAGAAAGTCATCCTAGCTGATAACAGGTGAATTAGACTATAATTGGACCCTAAAGAACTATATTTTTGTATAGCTTTGTGGTAAAAAGTGATAACCAAATGCTCTGAATAGTGTTTTTCATGCTTTGCAGGCTATATCCAATGAAAGAAGTCGAAGGAGCACGTTTGGGATCAATTACGGAGAAAAGGAGGCCAATCAAACAATGCCCACGAAATGCACCAAGCGAAGAGACAAAACCAGAGCTGAACTTGGCCTGTCGCGGTCAGACCGTAACCGCGGTAGTACCGCGGCAGAACATCAGTAAAGATTCAGAGGACCACTTTGGCCGCGGTCCTGGCATAACCGCGGTGGGACCGCGGCAGAACGTGGAAAAGCCAGGGACTAAAGTGTCAAGTCGGGAAAACTTGGTGTAAAACCCTTATAAGAAGTAGGAATTCGGCCAAACTAGGGCAGATTTGTTTTGGAGACTACTTTGGCAAGAAACACAAGTGTGAGAGATCACCCAAAAACATCATAGTTCTTTATCTCTTTTTTTTCTTGCAATTTTCCATGATGAATATTTTCGTAGTTTATCTTTACGTTGTTATGAGTAGCTAAATACTTTAGTCTAAGGTTTTGATGGAACCTATTGAAGGATGAACTTCTTGATTATGTTCATATAGTTTGCCGGTTAATCTCTATTTGTTTAACTACGTATTTATTGTAGTTAATTGACAGGATCCTCAATTAGCTGTGCCTATTTAGTGTGCATAACTCGGAAGAGAGTGCATATTTAGGTAATTGTTGAACAACACCAATCCCAAAGTATAAGAGGGATCTATAACTGCGGGTTTAAAGGCGGGATTAGGGATAACGAAGCCTTGGGTGTAATCTAAAGTGAGCTGTAATAAACAAAGTCAGCTAGCGTATCTCGGGGGAGTGCGTCTAGTAAATTATCGCGATTACTCGGGAGAGATTTACGGTAAAAAGAGTGCTCATGATTGATAGAGATATTTTGGTGAATCTGTATGAAACATAACCGGAAGGGATTCCATCAATAGGGGAAATCACTACCTTAGAACCTTCTCATTATTGTTTACAACCCAAGCATATTTAGTTTACAACTATTTATTTACTTTCAGTCTTAGTTATTAGAAATACAATCAACTATTGTTTACAACGTTTGGGGAAGTTGATTATAAAGAATTTAGTGATTCCAACAAAGGTAATTGATAGGTTAATTCTCTGTGGGATTCGACTCCGGACTTGTAAACCGGATTATATTTGCAACGCATTGTCCTTTTTATAAGGCATAGTTGGGCGTGATCAAATTTTAGCGCCGTTGCCGGGGAATTAACGGTGTTATCAATTACAATTGAAAGAAGTACAAAAATTCTTAGTGTAGTCAGTTATCTCTATACCCAATTTTTACATTGAAATTTTAACGTTTGTTGATTTGGTTGCACAGGTGCATGCCTAGAAACTTATCGAGATCTGGTGAAGTACTAGAAGCATTATCAGATCCCGAGAAATTTTTTAGGGCTTTGAATCGGGCCAACCGACAAAACAAACAACAACCAACAACTGCACAATTCGAAACAATCATGGGAGACAACCAGGAAAACCCAGCAGTACCAATAGCGCAAGCGCCAGAGGCTGCTCTCTATGACTGGGCACAACCCACAACTGAGAATCTATCCACAGCGATAGTAGTCCCGCAGATACAGGCTGAGTCATTCCAAATCACAAATAACATGCTGCACTTGTTGCAGAATAAGGGACTATTTTCTGGGTCACAAGTTGAAGATCCTCAGCAGCACTTGAAGAATTTCTTGTCTATCTGCAAAACCCAAAGACAACCCAATGTAACTCCGGAAGCAATCAAGTTGATATTGTTTCCATTCTCAGTGACAGGAGCTGCCCAGACTTGGCTGAATTCACTCCCATAAATTCTATAGCAACGTGGGATGAACTGGTCAAGCAATTTCACAACAAGTTCCATCCACCCAACAAGACTGCTCAACAAATTGATGAGATTTTGAGCTTTAAACAGAGACCGATGGAGACTTTGTATGAAACATGGGAGCGTTTTAAAGGAATGCTGGTCATATGTCCACACCATGGTGTTCCAGATCTAATGTTGGGGCAGCGGTTCTACATGGGATTGTCAGATAGCGTAAAGAACATTGTTGATGTTTCAGCTGGTGGGGCATTCTTGAGCAAAACATGGAGAGAGGGCCAGAGTCTGCTCGACAAAATAGCACAGAATTCGGGATGGATAACCAAAAATGCACCTATCACTCCAGTGGTGCACTCAATGCCTTTAGATTCATCCAATTCTATGGCTGAAAGTATGGCTACCTTGTTGACACAATGAGCATACTCACCAAAAAGGTGGAAGAGTCAGGGCAGAAACAGCAGGTACATATTGTTAATACTACTAATGAGGGCTTGTGTGCATGTTGCATTAGTCAGCCAGTTGGTAATCAGTGGAATGCAGAACACGATCATCATCACTACCCTGAAGACATGAACTATGTGTCTAATTATGGCGGCCAGAGACAGGGTGGTCAGAATTGGGGTCAACAAAATCAGCAGTACAGGCCAGCACAGCCACAATTCAACACTGGAAACATGGGAGGTATGAGACCCCCCAACAATATGGCACCTTACCCACGACCACAGGGATACAATAATCAGAATCAGCAGCAGGGATATCACCCACCTCAGCAGCAATATGATGGAAGGCAGGAAGACGGGTTTGCTAGACTTGAAGCAATGATGCAGCAGGTTATTGGGTCTAATGCAAAAATTAATGAGAGAGTCGATGCACATGATGCAGCAATAAAAAATATTGAGGTACAGGTGGGCCAGATTTCGATGTCTCTGAACAATCGTCCTCATGGGACACTACCTGCAGACACCCAGATAAACCCAAAAGATCAGGGACCGAAGTAGCTGATGGCGGTGAGTCTACGTAATGGCAGAGATCTGGATGTAGAGCAAGAAAGGGCTCGAGAAGCTAGACAGGCTGAGACACTCATACCAGTGCCCATCGAGCTGGATGAATCAACGAAACTGACAGAGGTAACAGTCCAGCCTGCTCAAGAAGAAAATAGCATTCAGAATGAGACCGAGAAAGAAGCTGAAACAGTACAGAAGCCAGTAGTTGATGTAGCAGCTGATAAAGATCAGTCCCAATTGATTGGGAAGAAGAGACCCCCTGCACCTTTCCCCCAGAGGCTAGCTAAGTACAAAAAGGAGGAGCAATACAAGAAGTTCTTTGACATGCTGAAGCAAATCCAGGTAAATATACCATTGATTGAAGCTTTGAAGGAGATGCCTGGGTATGCAAAAATGATGAAGGACTTGATGTCCCGGAAGTTTGATTTCCAAGACTTGGCCACAGTTACTCTTACTCAGACCTGTAGTGCAGTGGTGACTAGACCAATTGCGGAAAAGCTGTCTGATCCAGGGAGCTTTACAATCCCATGCACTATTGGTAATTTTTCTTTTGCTAAGGCACTGCAATCTTATGCCCCTAGCAATTTATAAGAGGTTGGACATTGGAAGAGCTAGACCCACCTCTATGTTGTTGCAGCTGGCTGACAGGACTGTAAATTTACCCTCTGGAATCCTAGACGATGTGCTGATTCAGGTAGGGAAATTTGTGTTCCCTGCAGATTTTGTGATCCTAGACTGTAAGCTGGATGAAGAGATTCCCATAATTTTGGGAAGACCGTTCCTGGCCACGGGGAGAGCTCTAATTGATTGTGAGACTGGGGACCTCAAGATGAGATTGAACGATGAGGAAATAACATTCAATGTGCAGAAATCCATGAGGCGACCAAGTGAATTCACCAATTGCTCTCTTATTGATGCCGTGGATGTAATTGTAGAGACTGATGATGAAAAGTTGACTATTAAGGACCCCCTTACCACATGTCTAATGAATTTGGATGAGGTAAATGGAGAGGATCTGGCGGAATGGGTGTTGGCATTAGAGGGTAGAGGTTTCTGGGATAGAACCTTAGAGTTTGAGCCCTTGCACCTGGAAAATCGAGAAACTCCTCCAGCCAAGCCATCCATCAAAGAACCACCAAAGCTGGAATTAAAGCCATTGCCCGTCCATCTCAGGTATGAATTTCTTGGACCTAACTTCACATTACCTGTTATTATCTCATCTAGTTTGTTAGATGTGCAGGTCCAACAACTATTGCAGGTACTTAAGGAGTGCAAGACTACCATTGGATGGACCATGGCAGACATAAAGGGGATCAACCCCGCCTACTCTATGCATAAGATTCTACTGGAAGAGGGATGCAAACCTTCCAGGGAACACCAAAGAAGGCTGAACCCCAATATGAAGGAAGTGGTGAAGAAAGAAGTAATCAAGTGGTTAGATGCGGGAATCATTTTCCCAATCTCTGACAGCACCTGGGTTAGCCCAGTTTAATGTGTTCCTAAAAAGGGTGGCATGACGGTAGTTAAGAATGATAAGAATGAATTGATCTCTACAAGAACCGTCACGGGCTGGAGAATTTGCATGGACTATCGAAAGTTAAATCTAGCCACCCGGAAAGACCACTTCCCACTTCCCTTCATTGATCAGATGTTACACAGATTGGCAGGGAGGTCACATTTCTGTTTTTTGGATGGGTACTCCGGGTACAATCAGATCTCCATTGCACCGGAGGACAGAGAGAAGACCTCTTTCACTTGCCTGTATGGCATTTATGCCTTTCGGAGGATGCCCTTTGGCCTATGCAACGCACCCGCCACATTCCAACGGTGCATGATGGCCATATTCACTGACATGGTAGAGGATACAATGGAGGTGTTCATGGATGACTTCTCAGTAGTGGGGAACTCATTTGATGAGTGCTTGATAAATCTGACTCGTGTGCTGAAGCGGTGTATCGAGACTAACCTGGTTCTGAATTGGGAGAAGTGCCACTTTATGGTACAAGAGGGCATAGTCTTGGGACACCGGGTGTCAAGAAAAGGAATTGAGGTGGATCGTGCTAAGGTAGATGTGATAGCAAAGCTGCCCCCTCCAACTTCGGTCAAAGTAATCAGAAGCTTCCTCGGGCATGCCGGTTTCTATCGGCGATTCATAAAGTATTTTTTAAAGATCGCCAACCCTCTCTGTAAGTTGTTAGAAAAAGATCACCCTTTCTTGTTTTCTGATGATTGCAGGGTGGCATTTGAGGAGCTGAAAAAGAGGCTAGTCACAACACCTATCATAGTCGCCCCCGACTGGGAGCAACCGTTCGAACTCATGTGTGACGCTAGTGACTACGCAGTGGGGGCAGTGCTGGGACAGCGGAAAGACAAGCTGATGCACCCAAT
>NC_031990.1:41487777-41516272 GCF_001879085.1 Nicotiana attenuata
GGGGGGAATATTGAGGCTCTAAACTTGTGAATCAAGCAGTATACACTGCCTTTTTATAGGCAAAATGAAGAGCAGCCCAAATTTCTATTTACAACATTAGTCCCTCTTTTATTTTCAGTTTTAGTCCCTAGTTATTAAAACTTGCTTCTCAAGTAAACAACCTAACTTTCTGAAAGTAGAACTAAGTCCCATTCTAGAGAAATTCTGGGAATCTAGTTTTAACTACATCAATGTCTTACGCATTTCTAAATACCTGAACTTACACCTGAACTACAGCTATATACAAAATAATTTCCCAACTAATAGGGGGGATTCCTAATGTCAAACAAAACTAGACATTACTCTTCTATTTTCAATTCCTACTGACTATCAATTAATCAATAACTAATCAGCAATATTAACCAATCAAACAAAACGAACAGGATTAATTAACTACTAAAGGAAAAGGAAAACAGAATACAAAATGAAATAACCATGAATAAAACTAACCAAAATTAACGGAACATGAAGTAAAATCATGGGCAAATCAGGAATCAAGTCAACGAATTAAACGACACAGAAGAATAAAGATTGAGAAAGAAGAAACAAGAAAACACGTGAAAAATAATCAAAAATGATACCAGGATCAATTAAAAATAAAGAAAACTTACTGATTTTTCCTTTTCATCGATTTTGGAAATTGGCCTTTTTTTTTGAAAATCCAATCACCCGAATTTTGCTTTGAAAACCCTAGACCAAAGACTTCACGAGTTCCGGTTGGATTCTTGTAAAATAGCCATGTTGTGTGGGGATTAGGGTGGCTCGGGGATTTTGTGGTATCACTTTGAGTAGTTTGGTGCCAACTAAGGTGTTTTGGGCCGGAAAATTTAAAACTAACATTCGAGCAATTCCGGCCATGTTCGAGGGACGGGACCTGGGGGTCTGATAGAGGATGTCAATGGCGATTATACGGTGTTAATTTGGTGGTGATTGGGTTAATTTGGGTCATGGACGGAAAATTTCGATTCAAAATTTGGGACAATTGGTTAAGGATCGAGGGATGGATTTGGGGATTTTGGAAAAGAGGAGAGGGAAAGGAATTAGGGGTGAAATTTTGGGGCGATTAGGGGCTATCGTCCGCCGGCGGCGGCGTTTAACGGCCAGTCGTTAGGGTTGGGGGTGGCGGAGATGGTGGTGGCGACTGAGACGGGGGTGGTGTTACAGGGGATAGTGTTAACGAGAAGGATGAAAAAATGTTTTTAGGGTTTATGAAATTTCGGACAGTTAATATCAAAAATCTAAGAACGCATTTACGGGCCCGTTGGATTTAGGAGATGAGTGGTCAAGATTTTCCTCACGCCAAACAGCTTCGTTTTGGCTGCCTCTTTGACCTGACCGGGTATTGGGAAAGGGATTTGGCCTGGGGTGGGTTTGGGCGTGGGGTGTTTTTGGGCTATGAATTAATTTTGCCCAATTTTGGGTGTTTCTTAAAACAACCTATTATTAATTACTTTCTTTTTTGCTTTTCTCTTTACTTCTTTATTTACTTGTTTTCATTTTGTATTAATATTTTTATTTTTCTGAATTTTATAAAAATGCTAAAATTAAAACTAAGACCTAATATTATTCCAAGTTAAGCTAATTAATTCTAAATTGTTTTTAAAACCTTTTCGTGCGACCAATTCACTATAAAAACAGAAAATACAAAATGCAAACATGAAGTATTTTTATTATTCTTCATATTTTGTTCTAAACAACCAACCACTAATTAATCCTAAAAATAATGAAATTAAATCCTATACAAATGCCAAATTGTATTTTTTTTTGGTATTTATGGTAAAATCAATAGAATAAATATGCACAGACTAAATGCAAACAAAAATGCCAAACCAAAATCCACAAAATTGCAAATACTGAATTATTTTGTTAATGAAATTTTATGGGAAGTAATTTCATTATAGGGCAAAAATCACGTGCTCACTATGCTGCCCCTCTTTGCTCGGGAACATGAAGAGTTTCCGTGCAAAGATAAGTGGAGCGGAAACGAGGCCGATTTTGCCCTCGTTCGAGATACTCCGTGTGAAGCATTTGAAACCGTACCTGACCGAACCAACTGTCGGGCCCTGCTTCAAAGGTTGCCTACATATCCTTGGCTAAAAAAGGAATCAGGTCAGTGTAGTTCGGGAAGGTTTGGTACTGGGACTACCAGGAGCTGTGATTTCACTGTCGTTGCCGTTGCTACTGCTTGCTGACATCCTTATCACAATGCACCCGTGGTCAAAATAAAAAGAAGCTAGCCTAAGCCTTATGAACTACAAAAAAAGGTCCTATCTATGTCTTCTAACTTGCTCTTTGTGTTGCCTTGAACTTGTACTCTCCCAACTGGAATTCCTTCGCGTTGTTTGCCTGCATTGTGACTGTAGATGTTTCCGCATTCCTCGAGTGATGCTGACACTGAGACTCTGAAATATAATGCCTCCATTTCTCCAGGCGGGCTCCTGATTGCTGGTGTTTGAAAAGTATTCCCTTGTTTTTCTCCATGTGGGCTTCCTGATTGATGAAGCTTGAAAAGTATCCCTTTGTTCTCCAGGCGGGCTCTGACTTCGACAAAACAGACAAACAAAGAAACATTTTTCTGCCCAGTGTGGTGGTTGGGTCACATCAATTGTTTATCAAAAATATTAAAAATTAACGGATAGAATTTGAGAAATTGTACTTTCCCTTGTTTCCAGGTGGCGTCTGACATGCTGAAACTTGAAAAAGTATTCCTTGTTTTTCCAGGTGGGGCTCCTGATTGCTGAACTTGAAAGTTTTCCCTTGTTCTCCAAGGTGGGCTCCTGACTGCTGAACTGAAAAGTATTTCCCTTGGTTCTCCACCAGGTGGCTCCTAACTGCGACAAAACAAGCAAGAAAAATTCTCTGCCCCAGTTTGGTTGACTAGGTACAAGCAGTTTATCAAATATTTAAAAGCTAAAATTGGAATTGTACTTCCCTGTCTCCAGGGTGGGCTCCTGACTTGCCGAATTTGAAAAATATTCCCGTTGTTTTCTCACAGTGGGCTCTGACTGCAACGCTTGGAAAGTATTCCCGTTGTTCCCAGGGTGGGCTCCTGACTGCAACAATAAAGAGAAAAAAGAAAAAAAAAAAGAACATTTGTGCCCCAGTTTGTGGCTGGGACACATATGTGAGTGTTAAAATTGAATTATTCTACCACTATTATAAGAATTTGAAAGCTAAATCCTATTATCCAGGGAGGTCCTGATTATGAACCTAAGTTATTATCCTTCTAAGGTATTACCCCCACTACATTTGTTGTCTAGAAGGTCTTAAACTACTCTCCATTATCCAGGGGGTCCTGACAATTCTTCTATAGTTTAAAAAAACAATTTAAAACCCTAAAGCGGACCTTGTTATTATATCTTGTTATCTAAGGCAGACCTAAACTACATCTCATTATCCAGGAGGGTCCTGAAAAATCAAAATTTCAAGTCTCATCTTAAGTGTGCCAATTCTACGACTAAATATACTATGCCTACAACACGTATCTTGTTACCTAAGGACGGTCTTAAAACTGTGTCCCATTATTCAGGGGGTCCTGACACTCCTAATTGAATCCGACCTAAACAGGCAACTTGAAACCAACTTAATGTTCCTTGGCATACATTTATGGCTAAATTATGCTACCTCATGTTGTTTTTGAGATTTAAACTAGTCCCATTTTCCAGGAGGGGTCCTGAGAGTTTCCAGTCATACCTGTTTGGGTGCTACCTTCTTACGGAGGGTTTTCCCGAAATTTCTGCCCCTGTTTCAATCAAAGAAAAAATCTTGTCCAATTTTAAAAATGATGGCTAGTTTGCTGGCATTCTTGCTAGGGTACATCCCTGCTGCTGGCTTCACTCCGTCCGAACTTCCTGGCTTAGACTTGAAATCCCCTTCGATTTCCTGACCGAATTTCAACCCCTTGACTCCGATGACCCAAGTGTTCTATCCATATTGGTTGTTTTTTGTGTTTCTAACCCCTCTTTTGAAACTTTGATTCTTCCCCACATTATCGATTAATCCACCGATGAACACTTCGCAGTGGTCCTTTATGACTTACTTTGGCTTTTTGACAATCTTGATATACTCTGGCCCTCTGTCTGTACAACTAGGAAGCCTGGTAGTTAGCCTTGACATTCTTCCTTGTTGTTTCGAAAGAACTGACACTGAAACATCTTAAAAGATAGATTTCTCGAAAGAATGAATGCACGACCTCGGGGGTTAAGGATAAGAGAATCGAGAAACGGAATGATTTGTAATGAAGAATAGAAGAGAATGAAGAACTTATTGAGTGGAACAGCTGGTACCATTGAGTATGCCAATGCATTTGGATTGACCAGCCTAGTCTATCTAACCAATTCAGCTTTCCGATTGCCAATTGCTGTTTTGCGAGACTTTTTAGCAACTGAATTTTTCAACCCAAACCAAAATCTTGCCTCGTCTTGCAATGTCTTGAAGTAGCTTGAGGCAAACAGACGGCGTTCTCGTTTGCCTGTCTGAAACACTCCACCTTCGCTACGGTGCCCGTGAGGGTTCTCACCAATAAGACTCTCTCATTTTTATTTCTTCAACCTTCACTTCGCCTTCACAGTGCCGTGAGAGTTTTTTCAAACCATAAGACTCTCTCATTTTTATTCTCCTTGCGGACTCAGTTTCACCTTACGGTGCCGTGAGGGTTTCACCAAATAAGAAACTCTCTTCTCATTTTTAATCATTTTTTTTCTTGCACCCACCGGGAGTGTTGCCCTGACGTGAATCACTTTCACTTGCACGTATTTGCACTTTTCCTGAAGATTGATCAAAAAGGTCTTTCTTTGGGACCGTAATGCAGGCCTTTTGGATAGGGTTAGAAAGAAAGGGTATCAAAGGTTCTAAAACAATTCAATATGGTTAACAACTACAACTTTCGAAAATCAAACTTTCTTGCACAACCGTAGACCTGCTGCCCGGCCAGTTTCTTCGAGGGGACTTTTGGGATTTTGTTTTTGATGTGACTGAACCTTCAGGGAGAGGCTGCCTACGTACCCTTTCGGGATCAAGTCAACGTAGTTCAGCGTCATAGAAATTACTTTGTTGTTGGCAATACTTTTCCTTTTCTTCTACTTTCTTTTCTTTTCTTTTTTTTTTCATTTTCTTTTCTTTTCAAAGAAAGAATAAGTTTCCTTTTCTTTTCTTCTTTTTTGCCTTTTTTCTTTTTTTTTTTTCTTTTTTTTTTCTTGCCGCTTCTTTTCCTTTCTTTCCATTGGAACTGTGTTTTCTTGTTTCTTTTGCAACTGATTTTCCCTTGCTCGAGCTTCCGAATTGTTATTGACTTCCGAAAGAGGGGTACGAAAAGAAATAAATGAGGCTCAAGGGATATAAAAAGGATAAAGTGTTTTGGATTTAGCAGAACAAAATGCCTTCGTCATTTCAATCTCAAAATATGCCAAATACAATAAAGTACAATTAAACCAAGAAATCATGACATGTATCGCTTGACTGCATCAGAGTTGATAGCCATTTTACACATTTCCCTTCCACATCTGTCAAATATAATGCGTCAATTGGACAACACTCTGGTTACAACAAATGGGCCCTGCCAAGTTCGGGGCGGAACTTTTCCCTTTGCCTCAAACCAATGAGGAAGATAACGCCTCAACACCAATTGCCCTCTACTTTCAAACTTCCGCGGACGCACTTTCTTGTTATAAATATGCTCTTGCCCATTCTCTGTTGGTTACAACTGACGCATGACATACTGTTGCCAATCTCTTTTATCAATCAAACCCTTAGTTGTTCCAGTGGACTTTGGCCACCATGTCAACATCATCAATTTCCCGCCTAGCAATAAATCCGAAGGGACGGGATTTTCTCAACCTCTCGCGGGTATTACTGCCTCAGTGCCATATCACCAGTGAAATAAGGAGTCGCCCCTACTGAAGTGCGGACAGTAGTGCGATAACCTAAAAGGGCGAAAGGTAACTTCTCAATGCCATTGCCTGGACAACCCTTCTTAACATTTTCCGAATAATTTTCTTGATGTTCTTTGTTAGCTGCTTCGACCGCTCCATTACATTTGGATGATATGAGGGTGGAAATGGCGGTCGTGATCTTAAACTGTTGACAATGTTCTCCTGCAATAAATGATGTTGAGAATTGGCCCCATTGTCCCCTGTGATGATTACCTTTCGGGATCCCAAACCGGCAAATGATATTCGACAATGGCACAAATCGACCACTGCTTCTTGGTCAGCAGAATTGAAGTTTTCGCCTCACCTCACATAGTGGGAAATAAATCAATAGCTTACCCAGAATAACATGTGCCATTTGACGCGCTGGCTCGATCGGCCAATGACATCCATTCCCTAAGCAACGAACGACCCATGGTGCCGACATTGTAATGCAATTCAGATGGTGGAGAATGAATCAAATCTCTCCCAAATGTACCTGACACTGATGAATACTTGTGTACGAAACTGATGCAATTCCGTTCCATAGTAAGCAATAATAACCCGCCTCGAGAATCTTCTTTGCCAATACATATCCGCTCATATGAGGTCCACAAACTCCCGGCATGTACCTCGGCCATGATAACTGTGGCCTGTTTAGCATCCAATGCATCTCAATAATCCCAAGATCTGGGGTTCTCTTGTAACACTCCTCACTGAAGAAAAACCACTTTGCCAAGCGTGCGAATTGCTCTCTTTTGATCCCCTGTAGCCTGTGCTGGGTAAACTCCAATCGGGAGATATTCTTTGATATCATGGAAAGCACGGCTCACATCAAGTTTTCTTCCAACAAATTACAATAGGCCAATACTGATCTCCGGCACTGATTATGTAACGGTCCATCATAACTTGTTCTGGGATGATGCAACGCCACATGTAGCCCAAAGCGTCCGGCAACCCTCATTGTGAAATCTTGGAATATGACCTGAAATCTAAATTGATTTGAAACCGCTGACAGTTCATAGCAAACACTATCGGTAACGGTAAATGAAGCTTAAATCTCGTTGTCTCCCATTCACCTGAATCTGGTTGTACCAGAAAGAATCCGAGTCACCCATGACCAGAAATCTTCTGGACACCCATGTCTATAAGCAATCGCAAACCCAAGATACACGCCTCATATTCAGCCATGTTATTGTGCAATAGAATGAATTGAGCAAGCAACAAGGGTAGTTGTTGCCTGTCTTAGAAATCACGTAACTGCTCCTATCCGACCGACATCCCTTTGTGGTGTTGGCAGCCCCATCAAAAGAACAGTTTCCATCCTGGCTTTTCTCGACTTGTTTCTAATTCTTCAACATGCATTATCTCCTCATCGGGAAGTATGTTTCAAGGTTTATATCATAATCAACTGGATTCTCTCCAAATGTATCAAGCCAGCGCTTGTGCTTTCATTGCAGTCCAGGTCAACGTAGACAATATCAAACTGCCGTAAAGCAAGGATTTGGCCATTTTGCCAGCCTCCCTGTGGGCATGGGCTTCTGAAAAATGTACTTCAACGGGTCCAAACCGAGAGATGAGATAGGTGGTATATGCTGACAAAGTAATGTTTCAACCTTCTGCGCTACCAGGTTAAGGCACAACACGTCCTCTCAAGTTGAGTGTACTTCACCTCATAATGGATGTGAACTTATTTGCTGAGGTAGTAAATTGCTGCTTTTTCTTTCCTGTGATGTTCCATGGCTGCCCCAGTACACACCCAAAAGAGTTATCCAAAACTGTCAGATAAAGGATCAAGGGTCTTACCGGGCTCCGGCGGAACAACACAGGTGGGAATTAGCCAAGTACTCTTAATCTGGTCAAAATGCTTTGCTTGACATTCATGCCGTCATCTGACCGCAAGCATCTTTCTTTAGCAGCTTAAGATCTTCGCAAGTTGTTGGGTGAGCTGGGCAATGAACCTGGTCTGATGTAATTCAACCTGCCAGCCAAACTCATCAACACTCTTTCTTGTTCCTTGGGCGGTGGTAGCTCCTGAATTGGCTTTTTGATCTGGACGGGTCTAACTCAATACCTGCGCCGACTTACCACAACCCCAACAACTTCCCAGATGGGAACCCAAACGCACACTTCGCTGGATTAAGTTTGAGGTTGTACCTGCGGGAGTCCTCCTGGAAGAATTCCTTCAAGTCCTTGACATGGTCACATTAGTCTCCTCGACTTTATGACACGTCGTCTACATAGACCTGCTAATTTCCCCGATGTATCATGTCAGTGGAACTGGTGGTCGATCGGCTCCTCATGATACGGTTGCCCCTGCGTTCCTCAACCCAATGGCATGACCCTATAACAATACGTTAACCCAAGGCGTGATGAAAATGTCGTTTTTTTCGCATCCTCCTCATTCCATCAAAATATCTGGTGATTAGCCCCGCATAACAATCCACGAAGGAACCATTCTCATGGTTTGGCACAATTGTCAATCAATATGTTTTGGATATTTTGGTAGTGGGAAGTTGTCTTTTGGACTTTGGCCTTATTGAGATGCACAGGTAATCTACGCACATAATGGTCTTTCCATCCTTCTTGGCACAGGCACAACATTGGCCTAACCGGTGGGTACCGCTGACCCGGATGACCTTTGCCTCGAACTGCTTGGTAATCTCTTCTTTGATTTTCACACTAATGTCTGTTTTTAAATTTCCTTAGCTTCTGCTTGACGGGAGGGCATGCTGGGTCAATGGGATCAATTTGTGGACCACCAAATCAGTGCTTAAACCTTGGCAATGTCGTCATATCTTGACCATTGCAAAATCTTTTGTACTCAACAGTAATTTAATTATTATTCTCTGGGCTGTGGTTCCAAATGGACACTTAATTTCGTTTCCCCGCACATTCTCACCTGATCCCCTAAATTGATTACCTCTGTATCATTCAGATTAGTTTGGGTTTTTCCTCAAAAATGGCTTAATTCTTACTGATTTTCTCAAAAGCTTCCTCATCATGCATATTCTAATTTTCGTTCATCACACTCAATTTCTTGATATTAGTCTGAGTTAGATTGGCATTTAAGAACTGGGGCTGGAGACTCTATGCATGACATATCAACTGAAACAGCCATAAAAGGACTGTACAAGAAAGAAAAGAAAGACAAAAATAAAAAACATCAGGAATGAAAAAATGAAGGAAAATTGCATTTCATTAATATTTAAGATAAAAAGGTTTAACTCATCCAAACGGACGGAACATAGCATCCGAATTACAACCCTTGGAAATATAATCCGTATTAAACCTGAAAGGAAATCAAAAACTAATACCAGACTCCCTCCGGGTAGGAAGGGGAGTTACTTCCCATTTGTTAAGCCTTTTGGCCTGGGACCCCACGAACTGAACATGCTGGCTTTGCTTGGACCCTCTCGCCTCGCAAATACATTCACCTCAAATCAACAGCTTTTTCAAACCTCTCAATCAATCCTTGTCGGGATCAACCACACCACTGGGCATTGCTGTTGCTAGGCGCTTCTTTAGTAGCCAAGCCTGACAAAGGAACGGGAAAGGTGGGAAAAGGTTTTTGGAAGGGTCCGTGCTTTTCTTTTTCATCTTTTCTAGCTTCTCCTTATGTCTGCAAGCAGTGGGCTTGAAAGCCTAAACAATGTTCCAGGTTTGCAGGAAGGGATACGGGCTTACGATGCCATTGTAAAGAAGCACCCAAGCCCTTTTCCAAGTACAAATCCGTTTTTCAGCATTTACGACGAACCATGACGAATGCAGCAGCTACCGTTTGGCACAGAATATCACTTTCCCTTCCGGGATCTTTTTCAACCGATTATCCGTATCAAAGACTTGATAAACCCTGGACCTTTGGTCATCAATTCAGCTTCTATGAAAGGCACAATGGCACCCACCCCAGAGTACACCGAACTATCTTCCCATGCACCACAATCTCTTGCCTGTCACTCAAATTTAACCATCTGGTGCAAGGGGTAGATGGCACTGCTTTTGCTGCATTGGAATCACGGGTCGACCTAACAAGAGATTGTAAGAGACGGCCACGTCCGAGGCAACCTGGAACTCCATAGTGAATTCCAACCGGACTCTTTTATCGTCAGTTCCATACACTTATATCCCCCGACTGTGCCCTTGCCATCCACTCCATCAAATCCTCACACACGCAAATAGTATTTTTGTGGATTTCTCACTTTCCAACTTTAACTTTTCCCAGGGTGGAAAGGAGGGCAATGTTTTGCACTGAACCCGTTATCAACTAGCAACCGGTGACCACAGAGTCTTCACCATTTCACCGTGAGGTTAAGAAGTGCTCTAATTATGCCTCAGTGCCTTTCCAATGGCAGCTCATCATCAGAAAATGTAATCCGCTGTTGACACTTCAAAAATCTTGTTTGCTAATTATATCTAGATGGTTTACCAGAAATCTTATCAGGAATGTGGGCTGCATTCAAAATTTTCATCAATGCCCTGGCGGTGCTCATCTGATGTGGATCAGTAATGATAGCAATGAGATCTGTGCCGGGGTCTTTCTCAACTGTTCTCAATGATAATCTTGTGCCTTCATCTTCTTCAAAGAATTCTTCTGCCTCTCTCTTCAGTTACAGCTTTCTTTACTGATACTGGATTATCTTTGGTGATTTTAGCCTTTCCTCAGGCTCGTCAGGAGCAAAGCATCTTCCTGAGCGAGTCAGCCCATGGGTTTCACAAAACTTCTTCCTTAACTTCCTTCCCTTATACGGTTACTATCAATCGGGCCGTAATTCATGGGACGGCCTTTTTCACTGATTACTGGTAACTGAGTCACTGGCTTGATAACAACTGGCCTGTGCGAGCCCCTTTTACAATCACATACGGGCTGACAGCTACCGGACCCCCGACACTAACACTTTAGCTGGTTTCTTGTTTTCATGCAACACTGCTCAAAAGCTCCTTCTTTACTACCACAACTGTGGTTTTGCCTAATTGTCTCTTCTACCTGGATCAACGCTCTTCCCCCTTGTTAGCTCTCATTTGAATTCTATCCTCACTGCCCTGATCATCATTACGGTTTGGCGACGGTTCTTAATGCTCTCCCTTTTGGACTAAGCTCAATTATATGGGTCTCGTGTGGTTTCGTAATGGATTTTGGGTGATGTTAGGTTGTTTCTGGGCTTTGCACTTCAATTCGGCGGTGTGTCAATGAGCTCCTGGATGACCGTTTTCAAGAGTGCCTAGCCATTTTTTTCTTGTGTCATATTCCGGCGCACCTGAGCAATATACAACTCAACAGAAGTGGTCAGATTCCTTGGGGAGGATTTGGCAATTTGGGTTCAATATCGGAACTACATGCCAAGTGTCCTCAATCTAATGGTATAAAGCTAGTGTAAGATTCACCCAAGGGAAGTGAAAACTTCTTCTTTTGCAGCCTATCATTCTTTAAATGCAGGGTTAGGTCGAAACCGGTTCCAGTGGGATTTCTTGTTGGTTCTCGGGGGTGGGTAGGTACCGCTTGAGCTGAGTAAGCATTTGGTGAGGTGGTCGACGCCATTTGCGCATGGGTAGGAGGTTGGGGGTATGTTCCTGGCAATGGTGACAGAGAAATTGGGGACAGGAGGTGGGTAATAGTGGCTGCGGTGGGACATATGGGGGTGTGGTGGGTAGGTTTTTGGGTGTGAGGGCGAGGTTGGTTGAAATATGGTGATGGACCTCTGGACCAAGCTCTCGATTCACTAACTGGCATACCTTCTCTTTCTTCTTTCTTTCCCAATACTCCTCCAGTGCCGCTCTGAATAGCCTGGGTAGTTGCTTTGATTGCTAAAAAGATTCATAAATCTTGTTCAACTTTAAGACCCTGCTTCCCCACCATACTTCATTTTCATACCTCGTTAAAAAGATTTTTTCCCCACTGCTTGACACCAGGTTGACCATAATAGGTGGGTTCCAAACCCTGTAGGAAAATAATCAACCATCTCGCTCTCTTTTCAATTGGAGGATCGACTCTTGCCGCTGCTCTCATCCACCGGAAACCATATTCTTGAAGCTTTCTTCGGCTTTATTCTCAAATTTTAGTCCAGTGACAGCCGGTCCGGGACAATTTCGAGATTGTACTGAAATGACAAGCAGAATGCTTGGGCCAGATCATCCCAAGTGTACCATCGAGCATGATCCTGTCTGTGTGTACCACTCCCAAAGCTTTTTCCACTTAGACTTTGACTAAAAGTAAGCATCCAATAAACTCGTCCCTTCCTCCAGCTCCTCTCAATCTTGCTGCAGAACCCCCTTAAGTGGGCCAGTCCCGGTCACCATGTCCATCATATAAGTCAAACTTGGGTAACTTTGAATCTCTGCTGGAACTGGAGCATTCAGGAACAGGCATCAGGTCCTTGTAGGCTACACTCACTTGTCCTCTCGAGCCCCCTGCATATTTCGAAATGAACTGTTCTAAGCTCTTAACCGTTCTATCTTTCCTCTTTGGCTCAAGGTTTTTGGGAGGCTTTGTCTTCTTCTCTGAGAGATCCAAGGCGGGGAGTGTAAGGGGCATGGCCTCTGGCGGTTTTTGAAAAGTGGCTTTCGGGTGGGTATACTGGTTATCATGGGTTGGAAACAAAGGTTCGCTAGACTAAGACATGTGTAATGCGACAGGTGGGGGGAGCCACAAACATAGGAGTAGGTTGGTGGTGGAGGGGCTGGAATTTGTTTGGTGTGGAGGTGGTGGTGTTTGAGAGGTGGTCTCCAGTAGTAACTGCTGGTAAGTAGGGAAAGCCAAGATGAGTTTCACTGTGGGAGGATCTTGAGGCTTAGCTAGTGGTGGGAGGTAGGTGGGGTATAGGCAGGATAGGTTTGGTTGGTGGATGTCCTTCGACCAGGCCTGGTAACATCTCGGCCATTTGGTTGCTTCAATTTATATCATCTCCTCTTCATTGAATTGAACGTCCACTACTTCCTCCCTCCCTAATGGGTCGACAATGCTTGCTTCCAATTCCTGGTTGACCAGTTTGACTTATTCCTTAGAGCGGGTGTTGTAGGGATGGGTTTGCCAGAATGCCAGTCAACTTAACCACCTTACCTGAACTCTATCAACAAAACAAACTTTGTTAGCGGTTAGGGCATTAACAGTAGATGACCGCAAACATTGGGGAGTGAATGAACCTAAAGCAGTTAACCATTTCTATTATGCTTTGCTTGGTTGCATGCGTCATCCCGGCGTTTCCTTATTTCTATTGTTGCCACTTCCTTTATTTTTTCCCATTGTTTTTCTTGCCGCTCTCTCATTTTGCAATTTTCTCTCCTAATATCTCCATTTTTATTATTTTTTTGGTTACGATCGAATCTATGGAGAATTGCCCTACGTATCAGACCCCCGCGTGAATTCAGACGCAAGCGTAGTTCGTGAAAGAAAATAAATGTAAAGTACAAAGCAAAATATTTTTGGGATTTTCAATTTTATTGGATAGCAACTCGTCTATTCAAATGACTCAAGCAGACAGACTAAACAACTACCAGACTCTGAATGCAGAAAAGAACACAGACTCCACCATCCCTATTCTAGCTCAAAAAATACAGGACTCAATCAACTGACTGAACTTTTAATGAAAAGGGAAATACAGACTCCAGTAGAACGGAAAATACAGACTCCAGTAGAACGGAAATACAGACTCAAATGACAACTCTAGTAGAAAAAGAAATACAGACTCAAAATGACAATATGATACATTAAATCTCCTGGTGCCCCGGGGCCGGGAAAACCATCGTTCGTCTCGCTGCGGGCCTATATGCAAGTTCCCCTTGAAGTCTGTTCCAGGTCACTCATTATCTGCTGTCACAAATATCATCACTGATGCAAAGAAGGTGGTTACGGGTTCATGTTCCTTCCTGCACTTTGGCATTTCCTAGTATATGGAGTGAGCACGTTAAGATTCTCTCTCTGATTCTGCCCTTTTTCTTGAAAGGCAACCGCCGCTATCTGTTTGGGACCTAGCCTCCAAAGTTTGCTCGACCACCTGGTTTTGTTCCTGAGGTTGGTTTGCAAGTCCATTTCCTAACCTGTGCCAATGCCATGTAGCAATTGGTCTCTTATTAATATGAATTCTGTTTGCCCTGTTTTGATCATTTCTGTCTCTGTGCAATGACTTATTCAATCTCGTGACCTCATTATCGTATTCTTTATATATAAACTGCTTTAACCATGCGGAGCCCGTTCTTCCGTGTTTTTAACACATTGTTTCCGGAAACCCCGGCTAATTCCTTTCCGCTTTGTTGAGGTCAAAACTGTAGTCCATTCATTTTTTTCACTTAGATTTTCTATAAGCCCTTTGTATCTTTGTCACTCCATGACGGGATTATTTCGGGCCGCTAACTTCCATCTTTTGGATTTGGGCTCGTAAGGCTTCATTCTCTTTGGCCAATTTCTTTCTCTCACCCTCATCAGCCGCGGCTTGCACGCTATTTTCAACTGGAGGTCTTGGCCCTGTTTTTTTCCAAATGCTCCTATGCGGCCTGTACTCATTTTCTTTAGCTAACCAAGCCCACTGTTCTTGCGATGATTCGGCAAACTCCCGAATATGAGGTCTTTTAGCTAGCCTTTCATGCTCATATTCTCTCCTATACCAAGCAAGGTATATTGAGCACATCTTCGTCTTTGGCCCGATCCTGATGCAAGTCCGCATTTTAAAGTATTAGCATTCACTTCAGATCTGGAGGACTCTTGCTTTCAGGAATTGTTCCGTCAGGGCTAATTTCAAACTACCTGAGCACTAAGATCGCCGTCTTTTGGCACTATTTTGGCACTCTCCCGAGTTGCCTTCAAACAATGATACGGGGCATAAGGTCTGGATGCTCTTAAGACCCATCAAAAGGAAATGTCGGCCCTCCCTGTTGCTGGCATATATAATGATTTCATATCGACAGGCAACCATCCAAATGTCCCTCTATTTGAACTAGCAGTGAGGGACCGAAAGTATGAAGTCCAGCCCGTGAATCCCCTCGGGCAAACCTGATCCCTTAATCCTTGTGTAAAACTCTTCTATACATGTCTTCTTTGTAGACCCAATAACTCAGGAATTGAGAAACGATGGCACAAGTGTTCGGTCATCCAACGATTTGCAACAATAGATTTGCACTCCCTCGAAGAAGTCTCCCCGCTTTGCAGGCTGTAAGAACGCGGAAGATTTTCGGCTTAATATCATCGGGCCGCAAGAAGTGCTTTTGGCTTGAGTGAGTAGAGTGCCTGGACGACACCCGCTATTTTTATGTCAATGTTTTCGTCTTTCCATGGAAATACCACAAGCCCAGAAAATACTACCAATAAAAGCCAAAACGTCTGTGCTCCTCCCTTTTTTGGCGGTTCCGTTCTGCAATATCTTGTTTTTCCGGGTTATTGAAAACCTCCTATGTGGCCATATCTTGTGATATATGAGTGGGTGGAGTACAAAAGCCATTCGCTTAAATCTGCGTTGTGGGACCGTCCTGCTTATTTTTTCAGTGAGTCTAAGAATCTGTGCCACAGCTACAGTTCTTGGGCCCACTAAGTACTTATGCCTTAAAGGAACCTCATCTTTTCGCGATGTAGCGGCTTATTTTCCTCTTGTGTCGGAGTTTAGCTCAAAGTCCGTTTAGGAAAATGGAAGACTTATGTGCCGGGTCCCCAACATGTGCCAAATGCTCCCCTGATGATGTCTCCCCGAGGCACAATCCTCAAACAAACTGGTAAGCCCTTTCAATATTTTTTGACGCTCATCTTGCACCTTCTCTTTCCTATTAGTCGTTCCACCACAGAACGCAACTCCAAAGGGATTTTATGCATGATTGAAAAAGGTTCATTTTGAGTCGTGCTCATAACTGCACATTTATTAAGGTGATTTAATCACTTATTTGACCCTAACAATGAAAAAATGACAACTTTTTTTTTGTTCCAAATTTTCGATTTAAAAACAAAACGGCCGATTTTGCAATTACGGCCTTTAGCAGCTTGCGGGGAGAAGGTTTTAAGGTTGTGCCTGCCTAACCGTTGGAAATTGACTCAGGGTGGCTGTTCTTGCAAAGAGCTTCCGGCGCCCTTTTTTTGGAACAATTCGGCTTATTTTAAACAAGAATGGCGGCACCCGACTTATTCATGACGAAATTAAAAATTTTGCATTTTTGGCTGTTTTTTAAAAAAGGGGAGGTTGGGACCCGATGAGGGTTTTGCCTACGTATCTCACATAACGGTGAAATCAACCTGCGGTAATTCGGGCATAAACCTTAACTATTTTGAAAACAAGACTCTTTTTGTTTTGTTGGCAAATACGCTATTTTCTGAAAGCAAGATTCCTTTTTTTTTTAATTTTCCTTTTTCAGTGACAAATAAACAAACTAAATTGAAAAAAAAACCTCTTTTTTTGTTTTTCTTTTCCATTGGTCAACAAAACAAACTAAAAAAAACTACTTTTCTTCTTTTATCTTTCATTTTCCTCAAAAATCCGGGCCAGCATTTCGGGCACTACTTGGACCATTGGTTTTTTCTACTATAGGTAATTAACTCTCTACAACTGCTACTTTCTCTTTTTCTCTTTTTTGTTTTTTCAATTTTCCCAGACATTCATGTCGGTCAGCATGCGAGTCCAAAACAGATAAATTGCACAAGTAGGATGCATCAGGTAATGGTCTTTTTCATTTTTCTAGGTTTACCTGTCCTAGACGGACCAACCCCTGTGTTTGAGTCCCTAATCAAATGCAAACGTGATGCAAATAAGCGTCTCTCTCTAGGGATTGCGGCATGAGGTTAAGTTATTCTAGGTTCAAGAACAATGGGTATAGGTTTCTAGACTGTGTACCCGAGGCGGACACTCGAGTCGAAGAGGGGGGCTACGTACCGGAGAATCCCGCGGGATTCGTCCGGCTTAGTAACTTGTCCGGCTCTTCTTATTTCAGGGTATTGACACTACAGATAATAGGGAGTCTCCAACCAGTAAGACATCCCGGAGGTGAAGAAGAGAAAGGGTTTCGGCATAGTTTATATATACAGTTCAAATAATATCAAAGCGGTAAAAAAACAGCACATTTTGCACATTAGGCATGGAACAATTGTAGGAAAATCAGATAATACCCAAACATAACAAATTATTCCTAAGCCTCGAATTCTGAACCCTGAACAAAACGTTCTAGGTTCTTTGTCCAGCAAGAGTCGCCAAGAATGCTGTCACAACCTCCTCTTTATTCATACAACCCGCAAGGTTGGTATAAGGAGTTTTTCCTTACTTAATAGGACAGTCGGAACGGGATTTATTATTAAGATTTCACGAGTCGCCACTTGGGAGACTTAATGGTGGTCCCAATCACGCGGTTGAATCCCGAACCGAGGAAATTATGAACTTCTGGTTTAACAGTCCGCGATCCAAGAAACCCGAGTGAGGAATTCTGTTAACGCCGGGAGAAAGGTGTTAGAAATCTCTTCAAGCTCCACAGATCTGAAATTCAAAATTCAGATCAAAAACTCCTTTTAGATCTTAGCTTTCTTCAAAAGAAAAACCAAAACAATAGAAAAATCACTGAAAATAAAAAAAAGTACTGTTCTATTCAATTTTTAGGGTTAATTTCAAGTGTTAGCGGTTGATCTGCATTTCTTAACTCAGATTCTGTTAGTTGAAGTTCAGAAGTGTGCCTTTTTGATTTCGAGCAGTTTGTGGGTTTCAATCAGTTTGTATTTTTGGTCATTTACTGGGTGCTGCATTTCTTTGGTGTTTGCTTGGGTTTTGTGAAGTTATTTTGGTTCAAATTATTCCAATTGTTGCTGTTGTTAACTGCTGGATACCAGCTGTTGTTACCTGCTGCTGATCTTTTCCTCCTGTTGTAATTCAATTTCCCAGGTACATATTCGAACTATGAATGGCTGTAGCTTTGAGTTGAGATGCTGAAATGAAAAATGCACATTCCTTTACCCTCTGAGACTGGCGTGTTCATACTGTCATAGTAGAAGATATGATATGTGATATGTATTTGTTTAGGTTTACATTTGGTTTGTGTTTGGATTGTATAATTTGGATTGCGAACGATTTGGACTGTTAAACTTTGAACCTGAATTCATTACGTCCCAACCAGTAGCTTCAATGAAGTATAGTTGGACGTCTGTGATAGCTGTAGTTTAGAATTAGGAGCTGAGTCGAGTCGAAAATTAATATACAGACTCCTATGTAGGTTAAGTCCTGGCGTAATAAACAGTTTTAGTAAATATCTCAACAATTCAGTTCTAGAACCACAAATTCCTTGAGTGAATAATGTTAGTTTGAATCATTTATTTTTAAATCGTTGGTTTGTTCTGAATTGGGATCGTTAACCTATTCATGCATAGTGTTAAAGAAAGTCACATAATCAAGCTGCTTCTATTGTTGAATCCGATCCACGTTCCGGTTCGATTTTCGCCTTTACCAGCAAATAAATATCTGAGCCTGGAATTGGAATTAAATTGATTAAGAGTGAAATCAGTGTTAATTCAGTAAGTAGGAATAAAATCTGGATGAATGCAAGTATAGAGTTAGTTAATTTTCCCTTCTTGGGCCTACAACGTAGTGGTGACATGAGCATTGCAAATCTGAATCATTGTTGCATTTGATCATTTAGTGATATTATTTTGTTTGAAGTCGTGGCTGGGCAGAACAATTTCCTGAAGTGATTTATTGGTGTAAGAATTTAGGGTGCATACTGTTGGGCTCGTTTGGAGTAAGCCCAAATGCTGAATAGCCTCCCTATTGGCTCCTGTTTGTACCAGTGTCGAGGCCTGTAACCGGCTAGTTATTTTGGGCGTGGACCTGGGTATAACTTCTCTTCAATGGGTTTATCTCGGAGCCCAATGGTTGGACATTGGTGCAGACTTATCACTTGGTTTGCTTTAGTCCGGTAACAAATTAATTAGGACTTTTATTTTATTATTAGAGACAAATAAAGTAGAAAATCATAGTTGCTTTAGGTTTGCCTTTTAAATAATGAAATGAGATGAGCCTCGCTAAACAAAACATATAAATTACGGGGCCCTCACTAACTGCTTATATTAAAATACTTAGAATTCGGGACGCGCCGTTTAGCGAATTTTCACGGCCTCCCACGAAGTTAATAACATGTTAGTCGCTTTAGGCGCTTTTAATAACTTTACCTTCCTAAATACGGGTGCACATTTATGTGACCCAAATCCAAATCTCAACGAAGTCGAAATGTGTCAAAAATCGCGGGTGCATTTATGTGACGCGGTTCGAGACATGTTTTCACGACGTTGCAAGTCTCTCTAAAATAATAATAAAAGCGGTTCAAAGCTAAAAAGCATATAAGTTGAAACATGTTTTAAAATCAAATAACTAAGCCAAATATGACAGTCGAGCGACCGTGCTAGAACCACGGAACTCGGGAATGCCTAACACCTTCTCCCGGGTTAACAGAATTCCTCACTCGGGTTTCTGGATCGCGGACTGTTAAACAGAGTCATAATTTCCTCGGTTCGGGATTCAACCGGTGACTTGGGACACCATTAATCTCCCAAGTGGCGACTCTGAAATCTTAATAATAAATCCCGTTCCGACTGTCCTTTAAGTGAAAAAACTCCTTTACACCCTTGCGGGTGTATGAAAAAAGAGGTGTGACAACAACAGATACGAGTAAATTGAATGGAGGGGGTGCGAGCAGTCATACAAGTAATTCAACGCTCGTACCTATTCAAGACATTTAAAAACTCAAAGATAGTGAAGAATCAAAAGAATGAATCTGACAACAAAAAGGAGCCCAGATACAACATTTAATGAGTATTAATTATTGGAAACGTTAGAGAATATGTATTTAATGTATATGATTGCATAACGTAACATTTAAAGTCATTAATTGCCCATAATAGCATTATTATGACAAAGGTAAGGCTCGTATCCCAAAAAAGCTATAAAAAGGAAGAAACAAACAATTGTAAGGGGGAGTGACTATTGGAATATACTTTGATTTACCAGCTTTCATACTTGGCTATTCTAAAATTTCTTTCTTTATTTACTTTTTCGATTATCAGTAACCCGATTCTTCTAATTTCTATCTTTGACTAAAAACCTATTTTTTTGGTTAAACAAATTGGTTCTCTTGCCGGGAATCTGATAATCAATTATATCTCAACCTAATTTTCTTGATTGCATCAATCATGTCGAACAACAATGACAACACTCAAGGAAACCCAGAAATTCAAACAATCCAGCAACTTCAGGGAGACTCTCCACGAGGCTCTCCACAAGGCTCTCCACAAGGTTCTCCACGAGGCTCCCCACGACGGTCTCGTGAAGGCACTCCTGATAGATCTCACACAGATGGACAGACTCAATTCGAAAATGTTGAAACCATGAATGAGGCTTTGCAAAAACTTATTGCCTCTCAAGTCAATAAAGCTCTTCAGTCTTTTGTTAGCCAATTACCTGCTGCTCCACCCACATCTACTCCAAACAACAACACTTTGGAGAATCCTCGTTCAGGATTGGTTAATTCAGGCAGCGGTGGAACCCCTAGTGAAACACAAGAGAGAGACCCAGGTAATCTAGTTAATTCTGATTTACAAAATCTGGTACTAACCTTGTAGAAATAGCTTAAGGAGCAAAATGATCGCATAGAACAAATACCTGGAGTGTTGCCCGTGATCAAGGGAGTAGATATAGATAAATATTCCCAACAACCATGGAAGCCAAGTGCTGCCCCCCTCCCAATTCCAAAGAAGTTTAAGATGCCTGATATTCCAAAGTACGAAGGAACATCAGATCCGCAAGATCACGTTACTGCATTCACAACAGGTGTCAAGGGCAATGATTTGACTAAGCAAGAGATTGAATCGGTCTTGGTCAAGAAATTTGGTGAAACACTCACCAAAGGGGCCTTAACATGGTATTCTCTTTTAGCTGAGAATTCTATAAATTCGTTTGCTGAGCTTGCAGATTTATTAATCAAAGCACACTCTGGAGCTCAAAAAGTTGAGAAAAGAATGGAAGACATCTTCAAAATCAAGCAAGGAGATTCAGAGTTGCTTAGAGAGTTCGTAGATAGATTTTAACGGGAAAGAATGACGCTGCCACGAGTACCTGACAATTGGGCAGCCATAGCCTTCGCTAGTAATTTGAATGAGAAGAGTTCAGAAGCCACGAGGCGACTCAAAGAAAGCCTTCAAGAATTCCCAGCAACAACATGGAATGATGTCTACAACAGATATAGTACAAAGATGAGGATTGAAGAAGACATTATTTTACGACATAAAACAGAAGAAAAGGTAAGCTCAAGGCGTGTGGAAAATGAAAAAAGATCCGGTAAAAACAGGTAAGAGCCATACATGGACCTGCGGGAAAAGACTCACGATCAAGGCAAGATAATCAAAGGTACGATCATAAATCTAGAAACAAGGAATCAGGCTCTTCATCGAGGTTCGGGAATGATCGGAACATACGCGGGTCACGAGACGATGATGGAAGTCTAAAGGCAAGGTTCGATGGTTACAACTTCAACGTAAGTACCTCTGAACTCGTGGCTGTTTTAAGAGGCATGGGAGATAAGGTACGGTGGCCAAAGGAAATGCGATCGAATCCAAACAGACGAAACCCTGATCATTGGTGCGAATTTCATAACGATCACGGGCATAAAACAGCAGATTGCAGGTTTCTGCAAGGTGAAGTTGATCATTTGCTAAAACAGGGGTATCTCACTGAGTTATTCAGTGAAAAAGGTAAACAAGCATACATGAAGAACAGGCAGGAGCCTCCAAAACCACCTTCACCCAAGAGAACTGTCAACGTTATAAGAGGGGGTGAAGAGATCAACGATGTATCATATAAAAAGGTTTCAAAAGTAACAATTACCCACGGGAAGCGGCCTCGACATGTACTGGAAGAGGAGAATATTAAATTCAATGACGCAGACGCCGAGGGACTCTTAACTCCGCATAACGACGCGCTGGTAATATCTTTACTTGTACATGACACTAACGTGAAACGAGTTTTGGTTGATCCAGGTAGTTCTGTAAATATTATTTTAATACGAGTATTGCGCGAGATGCAAGCGGAGGATATATTGATTCCAAAAGCACATACTTTGTCGGGATTTGACAATTCTAGTGTTGTAACGAAAGGAGAAGCAATACTTGCTACATTCGCAGAAGGCGTCGTTAAAGATACCAAATTTCAGGTCGTAGATATGGAAATGACTTACAATATGATTCTTGGGAGGCCATGGATTCATGACATGGAGGTTGTTCCTTCAACCTTACATCAAGTTATTAAATTTCCATCTCCATGGGGAATACGTCAAATCAGAGGCGATCAACAAACATCTAGAAGCATCAATTCCGTTGCAGATTCAACTGATAAAGGTGAAGATAAATAGCAATTACAGAATTCAGGCGAGGGTATCACGGTGTCAACTTCACCTGAACAAAAGCAAACGGATATGGATTCAAGACCTGATACCATTCAAGAACCGGAGGAGAACGAGAACATCAAAACAACGATAGAAGAGCTAGAGGCCGTGGTGTTATTTATACATTGGCCCGAGAGAAAAGTATACATAAGAGCTAATCTTAGCCCAGAGGTAAAACGTAAGTCGATTGAATTTTTAAAGGCTAATGCAGATTGTTTTGCTTGGTCCCATTCTGACATGACAGGGATACCACCGGAGGTCATGACCCATAAATTGAATGAAGACCCATCATATCCTCCCATCAAGCAAAAGAAAAGAAAGCAAGGAACTTTCAAGAACAAGGTGATTCAAGAAGAAGTTCAAAAATTGTTAACAATTGGTTCAATTCGTGAGGTAAAATATCCTGACTGGTTAGCTAATACTGTTGTGGTTCCAAAGAAGAACGGTAAGTGGCGAGTCTGTGTAGATTACACAGACCTTAATAAAGCCTGTCCAAAAGATTCTTTTCCTTTACCGCACATAGATCAATTAATTGATGCTACTGCAGGGCATGAGCTATTAAGTTTTTTAGATGCATATTCAGGTTATAATCAAATCAAGATGGATCCAGGAGATGAAGAAAAAACCTCTTTTATAACAGACAGGGGGACTTACTGTTATAAGGTAATGCCCTTTGGTCTTAAGAACGCAGGTGCAACGTATCAAAGGTTAGTTACCCAAATGTTTCAAGAACATTTAGGTAAAACCATGGAGGTATATATAGATGATATCCTTGTTAAGACTCAACATTCGGAAGATCATATATCACATCTGTCTGACACGTTTAAGATTTTACGAAAATATAATATGAAGTTGAATCCAGAAAAATGTGCATTTGGTGTAGCATCAGGTAAGTTTTTAGGTTTTCTTGTTTCTAACCGTGGTATTGAACTCAACATTCGGAAGATCATATATCACATCTGTCTGACACGTTTAAGATTTTACGAAAATATAATATGAAGTTGAATCCAGAAAAATGTGCATTTGGTGTAGCATCAGGTAAGTTTTTAGGTTTTCTTGTTTCTAATCGTGGTATTGAAGTGAATCCTGCACAGATCAAAGCCATTGAAGAAATCCCTGATATACTTTCAAACAAAAAAGAGGTTCAAAGATTGACAGGGAGAATCACAGCTTTGGGAAGGTTCATTTCTAAATCATCGGAAAAATGTTTCAAATTTTTCTCGGCTCTTAAGAAGCAGGATCATTTTGAATGGGATGAGGAGTGTCAACAAGCACTTAGGGATTTGAAAACATACTTGTCAAATCCACCTTTGCTAGCAAAACCAAAGGCTGGGGAGAAACTTTTCATCTACCTTGCTGTTTCAGAAGTTGCAGTAAGCGCGATTTTGGTTCGAGAAGAGCAGGGTAAACAATTAGGCAAGCTATTAAATGTCATTCCGTAACTAACAATGAAGCGGAGTATGAAGCTGTGATTGCAGGTTTATAATTGGCACGAGAACTTGGTATAAATCAAGTAGTGATCAAAAGTGACTCGCAGCTCGTGGTTGATCAAATGCTGGGGACTTACACAGCAAGGGAAGCAAGGATGCAACAGTACTTGGAAAAGGTACGGGAACTGATAAAGCAATTCCAAACTTGGAAGATCATACAGATATCGAGGGATGAAAATGTTGAAGTAGATGCCTTAGCTAATCTCGCATCCGCAGTTGATGTGGCAAAAGATGCAAATGCTTCAGTTATACATTTATTTCATTCAGTTCTCGAACCAGATAAGAATGAGGTAAATTTTAATAATTTAACTTGGGATTGGAGAAACGAAATTGTTGCTTTTTTACAGTATGGTACCGTCCCTAATGACAAGAAGCAAGCGCATGCAGTTCGAAAAAAGGCTGCTCGTTACTGTTTAAAACAAGGGAATCTTTATCGTAAGATGTTCGGTGGTCCATTAGCAAGATGCCTCAGACCTTCTCAAACGGAGTATGTAATGAGGGAACTACATGAGGGGCATTGCGGGAATCACGCAGGAGGAAGATCACTGGTAAGAACCTTGATTAGAGCAGGATACTACTGGCCTAAAATGGAGGAAGAAGCGGAAAGTTTTGTAGCTAAATGTGATAAATGTCAAAGGTACGGTAACAACATGCATAGACCTGCGGAATTGTTACATCCGGTCATATCACCATGGCCATTCATGAAGTGGGGAATGCATATCGTGGGTCCATTACCACAAGCAAAAGGACAGGAAATTTTTTTCTCGTACTTACTGATTACTTCACTAAATGGGTAGAGGCAGGAGCGTTTAAACAGGTACGAGAAAAGGAGGTCAAAGACTTCATTTGGCGTAATATCATCTGCCGATTTGGTGTACCAAAGGAGATTGTATGCAAAAATGGCCCTCAATTTATCGGAGCTCAAGTCATAGAATTTTTTGAGAGCTAGAAAATTAAGAGAATCATATCTATACCTTATCACCCAGTAGGCAATGAGCAAGCAGAATCAACGAACAAAGTCATAATCAACAATTTGAAGAAACGTTTAGAGAAATCAAAGGGTAATTGGCCTGAAGTGTTACCCGGAGTTTTATGGGCATATCGCACGACAACAAAGACGAGCACAGGTGAAACTCCTTTCTCTTTAGTTTATGGAGCTGAAGCATTAATCCCAATTGAAATAGGAGAACCGAGTACAAGATTCTCACAAGCAACACAAGAGTCTAATGATGAAGAGATGCGGGTCAATTTGGATCTACTGGAAGGCAAGAGAGAAGCCGCATTAATAAGAATGGCAGCACAAAAACAAGTGATCGAACGATATTACAACAGGAAAGCACGACTGAGGTACTTCAAAACTGGGGACTTCGTGCTTAAAAAGGTTTTTCAATCTACAAAGGCGGCCAACGCGGGTAAACTAAGTCCAACCTGGGAAGGACCCTATAGAGTTCGAGATATTGCAGGAAAAGGAGCATACGAGTTGGAAACAATGGATGGGAAGGTGCTTCCTTCACATTGGAATACAGTTCATTTGAAGAGATACTACTTCTAAGGAAAAACCCACGGTCAGGTATCACCATGTTAAATTATATTTGTTTTTGAATTGTTAAAATTTTACTAACGATTTTAGATGATAGGCAAAACGCTAAACCGTACTAAATGATGAGTCACGACCTGTAAGGCAAAATGGAATAAACTAAAATTCCTGGCCCAGGGTTACAATTATTCTGATAGAAATTTAAACGGGTTAAGCAGTCTTCATCTATAATCGTACCTCCGAGTCCCGTATGTATTTCCTTTTCAGGAAAAGGACCAAATGAGAGAAACTATCAAGTGCTCGAGGCTTCATACTTTAACACTCAAACACTTGGGGGACTAAATAATATACACTAGTATATATAAAGAGGGCAGAGAAGATTGAAGAAAAATCAAACCTGGAAAAAAGTCAAGTGCAGAGTAATACAAGTCAAATGAAGTCATGAACCAAGGCTAAAGAAATCCTTACTGTAATTAGGGTAAAAGCTGTGTACTAAAGCATGTTGTAAAGAAAAACCTTGCATTTATTGTTCTAAAACGGGTTATAAAGAAAAACCTCGTGTTTATTATTCTTTCTTAAAAAATCTGTTACAAGAAAAAACAGTTACGAGAAAGTTATAGATGTAATTCAAGCACATGTAAAGTATTATTCAAAACTTGTTAAAGTTCAGAAATAAAAATTTCTCGAAGTTATTGCAAAAAACATGTGTGTTCCTATTTCTTTTATCGTATGATCACATCATTATGAAGTTGAGACGTCTTCTTCATTAAGTGTCAAAATATAAAAGGGCCCTCTTTTATAAAACTCATGTTATTTAGTCATGAGGTTAATGAAAGCATTTTCAAAGAATAAAAATGCAGACTATTCTTTAAGTCCTTGAAAATAAAAGGCACGAATAGAATAGATGGAAGTTTAAAGACAAACTTCTTAATATTTTAAAACTAAAGACTAAGTATAAACTTAGTCATCGAACTGTTCATACAAAAAATGCCCCTTAAACAAGACTTGGGGACTTGAACTTTTAAAATCAAACCTTAACTGATAAGCAGGGTTTGATTACAAAAAAAACTATCACAAGAAACCAAAAACCTTAAACATAGTTTTCCAGATTGGTACCTGCAAAAAACGGAATTTAAAGCAAATATAAATCTTTTCACTAAGAAGAAAGAATTGAGGAAGGATCATCAGCGGGCTCAACTGGAACAATATCAACAGACTAGATCTCAGCTTGGCTTGCAGCAAGGGGCACAGTTGAGCTTGAAGAAGGTACATCATCCGAAGAAATTTCAGTATTCACAGAGGTTTCAACAACGGGAGTTTCAACCATGGGAACTTCAACCTCGGGAGATGAAAAATCTTGTGTTTGTTGAGTTCGTGCGATGGTTTCATTCACCTTGGCTAATTCTGACTCAAGATTGAAGTTCTCTTGACCCATTTCTAGTAAGGTGTCACGACGAGAATTTAGGAAGGCCCAACTCACCTCAATATCAGTTTTTTCCTCAAGGATTTCATAATCCCTTTCCCAAGCAGCAACCTCATTCTTGAGTCCTTCATTCTCGGCTAATACAAAATTATAAGAAGATTGAAGGGTGGCATGAGAATTCTCCAAAGCTTGCACATTATCCACAGAGGCACGAAGATCCTCCTGTGCCTTAGTCAAATTCTGAACTAACTCCCCGGCATAAATTTCTTTTTGGTTCAAAAGATCCTTCAACGCCCTGATTTCTTCACTGGCCCTGGATAACTGTTCAGAAAATGAAGACTCAAGACGTTCTCTTTCCTTCTTCCCCTGATTCAACGAAGCTTTGATGACCCCCAACTCGGAAGTGAGCGCTCGAACCTGTTGTTCTAAGGCACTCTTGTTCTCTTGTAAATCCTCCATGTCGAGTTGAACACTGCCAAACTGTTCCTTCCAGTTGTTTGCCTCTAACTAAGAATCACGTGCTACCTTCTCCAGGAGGGAGATTCTGCTCATCAGCTCAGTGCCAATAAGATTGGTCTACAAATAAAAGAGAAGTACAAATCCAAGGGATATCGAAATTTTTTACAGAATGGAGAGATGTAGGAAAGAAGAATACCTTTAAAGTGGCATGCACTATGTCATTCATGAGGGTCAGGTTGCTGTGGCTTTCAAGTTTTGTTTTTTCAATAGGGCCAATCAAAGGCTCGAGCCAAATATCAGCCTGACCAGACTTTCTCAAGAGTCTGTTCTTGGTAGGAACTTCAATGGTTACGCTCCTCATAGTAGTACTCTTGCTTGAAGAGCCCGCCTCTGTATGGTGAACGATAGATGGAGGAACTGACAAAGGAGGAGCGATAAAATGAGGAACAGAAGCAACAGTTGATGAAGGTAAAGGAGCAATCATAGGTACGGGAGATGAAGAAGAAGATAAGGGAAGCTCATCCAGAATAGGTCCTAAGTTTTCACTACCAAAACCACTAGCAAAAAGTTGATCGATAGACTCATGAGTGTCGTGAGGAGAGATGTCATCATCAGGAATGATAACTGGAGTAATAACAGACTTAGAGGGAGATAGATGAGGGGAAACTTCAGCCTCATCATCAGAGACGATACGTCTCCGGGCTCGAGGTCTCATCACCAGGGAACCCTCATCTTCCTCCTCTGAATCTTCTTCTTCAGTTTCAGTAGTTTTTCTTTTTAAAGAACCCAAGAATACATCTTGGGCTGAAGAGGTACGAGTACTCAAAGAGTCACGAGCAGCTATGATTGATTCTGCGGTGACCCCACAAAAAGCAAATCCTGATAAAAAGAAGGATAAAAGTTAGAACAAAGAAGATATTTAGATACACACAAGGTAAAATAGAAACCCTTACCATGAGTTTTTACTTTCAACCGTAACGGCTGGAAAGGTTTTTCCACGATCTACCCTCCATTGGAGCGGCCTTCAACAATTTTCCTACCCAACCATGGAAGTTGGGCACGGTTTCCACAACACCCATGTTTGCTGAGAAAGGAAAAAGAAGCGACATTAGAAAAGGTGATAAAACCTGAAAAGGAAAGGCATGAGGAAGATTTAACACTTACGTGCAAAGTTCCACTTCTCGGGGAAGGGAACGTTATTTTCACCCACTAAACCAGCAGTGGGGGCAGCAACAAACCGGGCATACCAGCCACGGTCTTTATCGTC